>NW_027167861.1:0-108347 GCF_040954835.1 Lepisosteus oculatus
AACCCCAGTGTGCTGACAGAGTCAAAACATGTTTTTCAGCAGAAATAAACATGTTTCTGCAAGTTTGGTCAACCCCATGTAAGTTATGGGGTAGTAACAGCACACTTTTCAAAACGTGTTTTTCAGCCCGAAATAAACGCGTTTTTTCAGACAGCTGTATCCCTATGTAACTGCAAGGCTCAGAAGAGCCCACACACTCAGGTCTTAACCCCAGTGTGCTGAAAGTGTCAAAACATGTTTTTCAGCAGAAATAAACATGTTTCTGCAAGTTTGGTCAACCCCATGTAAGTTATGGGGCAGTAACAGCTCACTTTTCAAAACGTGTTTTTCAGCCCGAAATAAACGCGTTTTTTCAGACAGCTGTATCCCTATGTAACTGCAAGGCTCAGAAGAGCCCACACACTCAGGTCTTAACCCCAGTGTGCTGACAGTGTCAAAACATGTTTTTCAGCAGAAATAAACATGTTTCTGCAAGTTTGGTCAACCCCATGTAAGTTATGGGGCAGTAACAGCTCACTTTTCAAAACGTGTTTTTCAGCCCGAAATAAACGCGTTTTTTCAGACAGCTGTATCCCTATGTAACTGCAAGGCTCAGAAGAGCCCACACACTCAGGTCTTAACCCCAGTGTGCTGACAGTGTCAAAACATGTTTTTCAGCAGAAATAAACATGTTTCTGCAAGTTTGGTCAACCCCATGTAAGTTATGGGGTAGTAACAGCACACTTTTCAAAACGTGTTTTTCAGCCCGAAATAAACGCGTTTTTTCAGACAGCTGTATCCCTATGTAACTGCAAGGCTCAGAAGAGCCCACACACTCAGGTCTTAACCCCAGTGTGCTGAAAGTGTCAAAACATGTTTTTCAGCAGAAATAAACATGTTTCTGCAAGTTTGGTCAACCCCATGTAAGTTATGGGGCAGTAACAGCTCACTTTTCAAAACGTGTTTTTCAGCCTGAAATAAACGCGTTTTTTCAGACAGCTGTATCCCTATGTAACTGCAAGGCTCAGAAGAGCCCACACACTCAGGTCTTAACCCCAGTGTGCTGAAAGTGTCAAAACATGTTTTTCAGCAGAAATAAACATGTTTCTGCAAGTTTGGTCAACCCCATGTAAGTTATGGGTCAGTAACAGCTCACTTTTCAAAACGTGTTTTTCAGCCCGAAATAAAACGCGTTTTTTCAGACAGCTGTATCCCTATGTAACTGCAAGGCTCAGAAGAGCCCACACACTCAGGTCTTAACCCCAGTGTGCTGAAAGTGTCAAAACATGTTTTTTCAGCAGAAATAAACATGTTTCTGCAAGTTTGGTCAACCCCATGTATCTTATGGGGCAGTAACAGGTCACTTTTCAAAACGTGTTTTTCAGCCCGAAATAAACACGTTTTTTTCAGACAGCTGTATCCCTATGTAACTGCAAGGCTCAGAAGAGCCCACACACTCAGGTCTTAACCCCAGTGTGCTGAAAGTGTCAAAACATGTTTTTCAGCAGAAATAAACATGTTTCTGCAAGTTTGGTCAACCCCATGTAAGTTATGGGTCAGTAACAGCTCACTTTTCAAAACGTGTTTTTCAGCCCGAAATAAACACGTTTTTTCAGACAGCTGTATCCCTATGTAACTGCAAGGCTCAGAAGAGCCCACACACTCAGGTCTTAACCCCAGTGTGCTGAAAGTGTCAAACATGTTTTTCAGCAGAAATAAACATGTTTCTGTAAGTTTGGTCAACCCCATGTAAGTTATGGGGCAGTAACAGCTCACTTTTCAAAACGTGTTTTTCAGCCCGAAATAAACGCGTTTTTCAGACAAGCTGTATCCCTAGGTAACTGCAAGGCTCAGAAGAGCCCACACACTCAGGTCTTAACCCCAGTGTGCTGAAAGTGTCAAAACATGTTTTTCAGCAGAAATAAACATGTTTCTGCAAGTTTGGTCAACCCCATGTAAGTTATGGGGTAGTAACAGCACACTTTTCAAAACGTGTTTTTCAGCCCGAAATAAACGCATTTTTTCAGACAGCTGTATCCCTATGTAACTGCAAGGCTCAGAAGAGCCCACACACTCAGGTCTTAACCCCACTGTGCAGAAAGTGTCAAAACATGTTTTTCAGCAGAAATAAACATGTTTCTGCAAGTTTGGTCAACCCCATGTAAGTTATGGGGTAGTAACAACACACTTTTCAAAACGTGTTTTTCAGCCCGAAATAAACGCGTTTTTTCAGACAGCTGTATCCCTATGTAACTGCAAGGCTCAGAAGAGCCCACACACTCAGGTCTTAACCCCAGTGTGCTGAAAGTGTCAAAACATGTTTTTCAGCAGAAATAAACATGTTTCTGCAAGTTTGGTCAACCCCATGTAAGTTATGGGGTAGTAACAGCACACTTTTCAAAACGTGTTTTTCAGCCCGAAATAAACGCGTTTTTTCAGACAGCTGTATCCCTATGTAACTGCAAGGCTCAGAAGAGCCCACACACTCAGGTCTTAACCCCAGTGTGCTGACAGTGTCAAAACATGTTTTTCAGCAGAAATAAACATGTTTCTGCAAGTTTGGTCAACCCCATGTAACTTATGGGGCAGTAACAGCTCACTTTTCAAAACGTGTTTTTCAGCCCGAAATAAACGCGTTTTTTCAGACAGCTGTATCCCTATGTAACTGCAAGGCTCAGAAGAGCCCACACACTCAGGTCTTAACCCCAGTGTGCTGAAAGTGTCAAAACATGTTTTTCAGCAGAAATAAACATGTTTCTGCAAGTTTGGTCAACCCCATGTAAGTTATGGGGCAGTAACAGCACACTTTTCAAAACGTGTTTTTCAGCCCGAAATAAACGCGTTTTTTCAGACAGCTGTATCCCTATGTAACTGCAAGGCTCAGAAGAGCCCACACACTCAGGTCTTAACCCCAGTGTGCTGACAGTGTCAAAACATGTTTTCAGCAGAAATAAACATGTTTCTGCAAGTTTGGTCAACCCCATGTAAGTTATGGGTCAGTAACAGCTCACTTTTCAAAACGTGTTTTTCAGCCCGAAATAAACACGTTTTTTCAGACTTCAGAATCTCCATGTAACTGCAAGGCTCAGAAGAGCCCACACACTCAGGTCTTAACCCCAGTGTGCTGAAAGTGTCAAAACATGTTTTTCAGCAGAAATAAACATGTTTCTGCAAGTTTGGTCAACCCCATGTAAGTTATGGGGTAGTAACAGCACACTTTTCAAAACGTGTTTTTCAACCCGAAATAAACGCGTTTTTTCAGACAGCTGTATCCCTATGTAACTGCAAGGCTCAGAAGAGCCCACACACTCAGGTCTTAACCCCAGTGTGCTGAAAGTGTCAAAACATGTTTTTCAGCAGAAATAAACATGTTTCTGCAAGTTTGGTCAACCCCATGTAAGTTATGGGGCAGTAACAGCTCACTTTTCAAAACGTGTTTTTCAGCCCGAAATAAACGCGTTTTTTCAGACAGCTGTATCCCTATGTAACTGCAAGGCTCAGAAGAGCCCACACACTCAGGTCTTAACCCCAGTGTGCTGACAGTGTCAAAACATGTTTTTCAGCAGAAATAAACATGTTTCTGCAAGTTTGGTCAACCCCATGTAAGTTATGGGGTAGTAACAGCACACTTTTCAAAACGTGTTTTTCAGCCCGAAATAAACGCGTTTTTTCAGACAGCTGTATCCCTATGTAACTACAAGGCTCAGAAGAGCCCACACACTCAGGTCTTAACCCCAGTGTGCTGAAAGTGTCAAAACATGTTTTTCAGCAGAAATAAACATGTTTCTGCAAGTTTGGTCAACCCCATGTAAGTTATGGGGCAGTAACAGCTCACTTTTCAAAACGTGTTTTTCAGCCCGAAATAAACGCGTTTTTTCAGACAGCTGTATCCCTATGTAACTGCAAGGCTCAGAAGAGCCCACACACTCAGGTCTTAACCCCAGTGTGCTGAAAGTGTCAAAAACATGTTTTTCAGCAGAAATAAACATGTTTCTGCAAGTTTGGTCAACCCATGTAACTTATGGGGCAGTAACAGCTCACTTTTCAAAACGTGTTTTTCAGCCCGAAATAAACGCGTTTTTTCAGACAGCTGTATCCCTATGTAACTGCAAGGCTCAGAAGAGCCCACACACTCAGGTCTTAACCCCAGTGTGCTGAAAGTTTCAAAACATGTTTTTCAGCAGAAATAAACATGTTTCTGCAAGTTTGGTCAACCCCATGTAAGTTATGGGTCAGTAACAGCTCACTTTTCAAAACTTGTTTTTCAGCCCGAAATAAACGCGTTTTTTCAGACAGCTGTATCCCTATGTAACTGCAAGGCTCAGAAGAGCCCACACACTCAGGTCTTAACCCCAGTGTGCTGAAAGTGTCAAAACATGTTTTTCAGCAGAAATAAACATGTTTCTGCAAGTTTGGTCAACCCCATGTAAGTTATGGGGTAGTAACAACACACTTTTCAAAACGTGTTTTTCAGCCCGAAATAAACGCGTTTTTTCAGACAGCTGTATCCCTATGTAACTGCAAGGCTCAGAAGAGCCCACACACTCAGGTCTTAACCCCAGTGTGCTGACAGTGTCAAAACATGTTTTTCAGCAGAAATAAACATGTTTCTGCAAGTTTGGTCAACCCCATGTAACTTATGGGGCAGTAACAGCTCACTTTTCAAAACGTGTTTTTCAGCCCGAAATAAACGCGTTTTTTCAGACAGCTGTATCCCTATGTAACTGCAAGGCTCAGAAGAGCCCACACACTCAGGTCTTAACCCCAGTGTGCTGAAAGTGTCAAAACATGTTTTTCAGCAGAAATAAACATGTTTCTGCAAGTTTGGTCAACCCCATGTAAGTTATGGGGTAGTAACAGCACACTTTTCAAAACGTGTTTTTCAGCCCGAAATAAACGCGTTTTTTCAGACAGCTGTATCCCTATGTAACTGCAAGGGCTCAGAAGAGCCCCACACTCAGGTCTTAACCCCAGTGTGCTGACAGTGTCAAAACATGTTTTTCAGCAGAAATAAACATGTTTCTGCAAGTTTGGTCAACCCCATGTAACTTATGGGGCAGTAACAGCTCACTTTTCAAAACGTGTTTTTCAGCCCGAAATAAACGCGTTTTTTCAGACAGCTGTATCCCTATGTAACTGCAAGGCTCAGAAGAGCCCACACACTCAGGTCTTAACCCCAGTGTGCTGACAGAGTCAAAACATGTTTTTCAGCAGAAATAAACATGTTTCTGCAAGTTTGGTCAACCCCATGTAAGTTATGGGGTAGTAACAGCACACTTTTCAAAACGTGTTTTTCAGCCCGAAATAAACGCGTTTTTTCAGACAGCTGTATCCCTATGTAACTGCAAGGCTCAGAAGAGCCCACACACTCAGGTCTTAACCCCAGTGTGCTGAAAGTGTCAAAACATGTTTTTCAGCAGAAATAAACATGTTTCTGCAAGTTTGGTCAACCCCATGTAAGTTATGGGGCAGTAACAGCTCACTTTTCAAAACGTGTTTTTCAGCCCGAAATAAACGCGTTTTTTCAGACAGCTGTATCCCTATGTAACTGCAAGGCTCAGAAGAGCCCACAAACTCAGGTCTTAACCCCAGTGTGCTGAAAGTGTCAAAACATGTTTTTCAGCAGAAATAAACATGTTTCTGCAAGTTTGGTCAACCCCATGTAAGTTATGGGTCAGTAACAGCTCACTTTTCAAAACGTGTTTTTCAGCCCGAAATAAACGCGTTTTTTCAGACAGCTGTATCCCTATGTAACTGCAAGGCTCAGAAGAGCCCACACACTCAGGTCTTAACCCCAGTGTGCTGAAAGTGTCAAAACATGTTTTTCAGCAGAAATAAACATGTTTCTGCAAGTTTGGTCAACCCCATGTAAGTTATGGGTCAGTAACAGCTCACTTTTCAAAACGTGTTTTTCAGCCCGAAATAAACACGTTTTTTCAGACAGCTGTATCCCTATGTAACTGCAAGGCTCAGAAGAGCCCACACACTCAGGTCTTAACCCCAGTGTGCTGAAAGTGTCAAAACATGTTTTTCAGCAGAAATAAACATGTTTCTGCAAGTTTGGTCAACCCCATGTAAGTTATGGGTCAGTAACAGCTCACTTTTCAAAACGTGTTTTTCAGCCCGAAATAAACACGTTTTTTCAGACAGCTGTATCCCTATGTAACTGCAAGGCTCAGTAGAGCCCACACACTCAGGTCTTAACCCCAGTGTGCTGACAGTGTCAAAACATGTTTTTCAGCAGAAATAAACATGTTTCTGCAAGTTTGGTCAACCCCATGTAAGTTATGGGGTAGTAACAGCACACTTTTCAAAACGTGTTTTTCAGCCCGAAATAAACGCGTTTTTTCAGACAGCTGTATCCCTATGTAACTACAAGGCTCAGAAGAGCCCACACACTCAGGTCTTAACCCCAGTGTGCTGAAAGTGTCAAAACATGTTTTTCAGCAGAAATAAACATGTTTCTGCAAGTTTGGTCAACCCCATGTAAGTTATGGGGCAGTAACAGCTCACTTTTCAAAACGTGTTTTTCAGCCCGAAATAAACGCGTTTTTTCAGACAGCTGTATCCCTATGTAACTGCAAGGCTCAGAAGAGCCCACACACTCAGGTCTTAACCCCAGTGTGCTGAAAGTGTCAAAACATGTTTTTCAGCAGAAATAAACATGTTTCTGCAAGTTTGGTCAACCCCATGTAAGTTATGGGGTAGTAACAGCACACTTTTCAAAACGTGTTTTTCAGCCCAAAATAAACGCGTTTTTTCAGACAGCTGTATCCCTATGTAACTGCAAGGCTCAGAAGAGCCCACACACTCAGGTCTTAACCCCACTGTGCAGAAAGTGTCAAAACATGTTTTTCAGCAGAAATAAACATGTTTCTGCAAGTTTGGTCAACCCCATGTAAGTTATGGGGTAGTAACAACACACTTTTCAAAACGTGTTTTTCAGCCCGAAATAAACGCGTTTTTTCAGACAGCTGTATCCCTATGTAACTGCAAGGCTCAGAAGAGCCCACACACTCAGGTCTTAACCCCAGTGTGCTGACAGTGTCAAAACATGTTTTTCAGCAGAAATAAACATGTTTCTGCAAGTTTGGTCAACCCCATGTAAGTTATGGGGCAGTAACAGCTCACTTTTCAAAACGTGTTTTTCAGCCCGAAATAAACGCGTTTTTTCAGACAGCTGTATCCCTATGTAACTGCAAGGCTCAGAAGAGCCCACACACTCAGGTCTTAACCCCAGTGTGCTGAAAGTGTCAAAACATGTTTTTCAGCAGAAATAAACATGTTTCTGCTAGTTTGGTCAACCCCATGTAAGTTATGGGGTAGTAACAGCACACTTTTCAAAACGTGTTTTTCAGCCCGAAATAAACGCGTTTTTTCAGACAGCTGTATCCCTATGTAACTGCAAGGCTCAGAAGAGCCCACACACTCAGGTCTTAACCCCAGTGTGCTGACAGTGTCAAAACATGTTTTTCAGCAGAAATAAACATGTTTCTGCAAGTTTGGTCAACCCCATGTAACTTATGGGGCAGTAACAGCTCACTTTTCAAAACGTGTTTTTCAGCCCGAAATAAACGCGTTTTTTCAGACAGCTGTATCCCTATGTAACTGCAAGGCTCAGAAGAGCCCACACACTCAGGTCTTAACCCCAGTGTGCTGAAAGTGTCAAAACATGTTTTTCAGCAGAAATAAACATGTTTCTGCAAGTTTGGTCAACCCCATGTAAGTTATGGGGCAGTAACAGCACACTTTTCAAAACGTGTTTTTCAGCCCGAAATAAACGCGTTTTTTCAGACAGCTGTATCCCTATGTAACTGCAAGGCTCAGAAGAGCCCACACACTCAGGTCTTAACCCCAGTGTGCTGACAGTGTCAAAACATGTTTTTCAGCAGAAATAAACATGTTTCTGCAAGTTTGGTCAACCCCATGTAAGTTATGGGTCAGTAACAGCTCACTTTTCAAAACGTGTTTTTCAGCCCGAAATAAACACGTTTTTTCAGACTTCAGAATCTCCATGTAACTGCAAGGCTCAGAAGAGCCCACACACTCAGGTCTTAACCCCAGTGTGCTGAAAGTGTCAAAACATGTTTTTCAGCAGAAATAAACATGTTTCTGCAAGTTTGGTCAACCCCATGTAAGTTATGGGTCAGTAACAGCACACTTTTCAAAACGTGTTTTTCAACCCGAAATAAACGCGTTTTTTCAGACAGCTGTATCCCTATGTAACTGCAAGGCTCAGAAGAGCCCACACACTCAGGTCTTAACCCCAGTGTGCTGAAAGTGTCAAAACATGTTTTTCAGCAGAAATAAACATGTTTCTGCAAGTTTGGTCAACCCCATGTAAGTTATGGGTCAGTAACAGCTCACTTTTCAAAACGTGTTTTTCAGCCCGAAATAAACGCGTTTTTTCAGACAGCTGTATCCCTATGTAACTGCAAGGCTCAGAAGAGCCCACACACTCAGGTCTTAACCCCAGTGTGCTGAAAGTTTCAAAACATGTTTTTCAGCAGAAATAAACATGTTTCTGCAAGTTTGGTCAACCCCATGTAAGTTATGGGTCAGTAACAGCTCACTTTTCAAAACTTGTTTTTCAGCCCGAAATAAACGCGTTTTTTCAGACAGCTGTATCCCTATGTAACTGCAAGGCTCAGAAGAGCCCACACACTCAGGTCTTAACCCCAGTGTGCTGAAAGTGTCAAAACATGTTTTTCAGCAGAAATAAACATGTTTCTGCAAGTTTGGTCAACCCCATGTAAGTTATGGGGTAGTAACAACACACTTTTCAAAACGTGTTTTTCAGCCCGAAATAAACGCTTTTTTTCAGACAGCTGTATCCCTATGTAACTGCAAGGCTCAGAAGAGCCCACACACTCAGGTCTTAACCCCAGTGTGCTGACAGTGTCAAAACATGTTTTTCAGCAGAAATAAACATGTTTCTGCAAGTTTGGTCAACCCCATGTAACTTATGGGGCAGTAACAGCTCACTTTTCAAAACGTGTTTTTCAGCCCGAAATAAACGCGTTTTTTCAGACAGCTGTATCCCTATGTAACTGCAAGGCTCAGAAGAGCCCACACACTCAGGTCTTAACCCCAGTGTGCTGAAAGTGTCAAAACATGTTTTTCAGCAGAAATAAACATGTTTCTGCAAGTTTGGTCAACCCCATGTAAGTTATGGGGTAGTAACAGCACACTTTTCAAAACGTGTTTTTCAGCCCGAAATAAACGCGTTTTTTCAGACAGCTGTATCCCTATGTAACTGCAAGGCTCAGAAGAGCCCACACACTCAGGTCTTAACCCCAGTGTGCTGACAGTGTCAAAACATGTTTTTCAGCAGAAATAAACATGTTTCTGCAAGTTTGGTCAACCCCATGTAACTTATGGGGCAGTAACAGCTCACTTTTCAAAACGTGTTTTTCAGCCCGAAATAAACGCGTTTTTTCAGACAGCTGTATCCCTATGTAACTGCAAGGCTCAGAAGAGCCCACACACTCAGGTCTTAACCCCAGTGTGCTGACAGAGTCAAAACATGTTTTTCAGCAGAAATAAACATGTTTCTGCAAGTTTGGTCAACCCCATGTAAGTTATGGGGTAGTAACAGCACACTTTTCAAAACGTGTTTTTCAGCCCGAAATAAACGCGTTTTTTCAGACAGCTGTATCCCTATGTAACTGCAAGGCTCAGAAGAGCCCACACACTCAGGTCTTAACCCCAGTGTGCTGAAAGTGTCAAAACATGTTTTTCAGCAGAAATAAACATGTTTCTGCAAGTTTGGTCAACCCCATGTAAGTTATGGGGCAGTAACAGCTCACTTTTCAAAACGTGTTTTTCAGCCCGAAATAAACGCGTTTTTTCAGACAGCTGTATCCCTATGTAACTGCAAGGCTCAGAAGAGCCCACAAACTCAGGTCTTAACCCCAGTGTGCTGAAAGTGTCAAAACATGTTTTTCAGCAGAAATAAACATGTTTCTGCAAGTTTGGTCAACCCCATGTAAGTTATGGGTCAGTAACAGCTCACTTTTCAAAACGTGTTTTTCAGCCCGAAATAAACGCGTTTTTTCAGACAGCTGTATCCCTAAGTAACTGCAAGGCTCAGAAGAGCCCACACACTCAGGTCTTAACCCCAGTGTGCTGAAAGTGTCAAAACATGTTTTTCAGCAGAAATAAACATGTTTCTGCAAGTTTGGTCAACCCCATGTAAGTTATGGGTCAGTAACAGCTCACTTTTCAAAACGTGTTTTTCAGCCCGAAATAAACACGTTTTTTCAGACAGCTGTATCCCTATGTAACTGCAAGGCTCAGAAGAGCCCACACACTCAGGTCTTAACCCCAGTGTGCTGAAAGTGTCAAAACATGTTTTTCAGCAGAAATAAACATGTTTCTGCAAGTTTGGTCAACCCCATGTAAGTTATGGGTCAGTAACAGCTCACTTTTCAAAACGTGTTTTTCAGCCCGAAATAAACACGTTTTTTCAGACAGCTGTATCCCTATGTAACTGCAAGGCTCAGTAGAGCCCACACACTCAGGTCTTAACCCCAGTGTGCTGACAGTGTCAAAACATGTTTTTCAGCAGAAATAAACATGTTTCTGCAAGTTTGGTCAACCCCATGTAAGTTATGGGGTAGTAACAGCACACTTTTCAAAACGTGTTTTTCAGCCCGAAATAAACGCGTTTTTTCAGACAGCTGTATCCCTATGTAACTACAAGGCTCAGAAGAGCCCACACACTCAGGTCTTAACCCCAGTGTGCTGAAAGTGTCAAAACATGTTTTTCAGCAGAAATAAACATGTTTCTGCAAGTTTGGTCAACCCCATGTAAGTTATGGGGCAGTAACAGCTCACTTTTCAAAACGTGTTTTTCAGCCCGAAATAAACGCGTTTTTTCAGACAGCTGTATCCCTATGTAACTGCAAGGCTCAGAAGAGCCCACACACTCAGGTCTTAACCCCAGTGTGCTGACAGTGTCAAAACATGTTTTTCAGCAGAAATAAACATGTTTCTGCAAGTTTGGTCAACCCCATGTAACTTATGGGGCAGTAACAGCTCACTTTTCAAAACGTGTTTTTCAGCCCGAAATAAACGCGTTTTTTCAGACAGCTGTATCCCTATGTAACTGCAAGGCTCAGAAGAGCCCACACACTCAGGTCTTAACCCCAGTGTGCTGAAAGTGTCAAAACATGTTTTTCAGCAGAAATAAACATGTTTCTGCAAGTTTGGTCAACCCCATGTAAGTTATGGGGCAGTAACAGCACACTTTTCAAAACGTGTTTTTCAGCCCGAAATAAACGCGTTTTTTCAGACAGCTGTATCCCTATGTAACTGCAAGGCTCAGAAGAGCCCACACACTCAGGTCTTAACCCCAGTGTGCTGACAGTGTCAAAACATGTTTTTCAGCAGAAATAAACATGTTTCTGCAAGTTTGGTCAACCCCATGTAAGTTATGGGTCAGTAACAGCTCACTTTTCAAAACGTGTTTTTCAGCCCGAAATAAACACGTTTTTTCAGACTTCAGAATCTCCATGTAACTGCAAGGCTCAGAAGAGCCCACACACTCAGGTCTTAACCCCAGTGTGCTGAAAGTGTCAAAACATGTTTTTCAGCAGAAATAAACATGTTTCTGCAAGTTTGGTCAACCCCATGTAAGTTATGGGTCAGTAACAGCACACTTTTCAAAACGTGTTTTTCAACCCGAAATAAACGCGTTTTTTCAGACAGCTGTATCCCTATGTAACTGCAAGGCTCAGAAGAGCCCACACACTCAGGTCTTAACCCCAGTGTGCTGAAAGTGTCAAAACATGTTTTTCAGCAGAAATAAACATGTTTCTGCAAGTTTGGTCAACCCCATGTAAGTTATGGGTCAGTAACAGCTCACTTTTCAAAACGTGTTTTTCAGCCCGAAATAAACGCGTTTTTTCAGACAGCTGTATCCCTATGTAACTGCAAGGCTCAGAAGAGCCCACACACTCAGGTCTTAACCCCAGTGTGCTGAAAGTTTCAAAACATGTTTTTCAGCAGAAATAAACATGTTTCTGCAAGTTTGGTCAACCCCATGTAAGTTATGGGTCAGTAACAGCTCACTTTTCAAAACGTGTTTTTCAGCCCGAAATAAACGCGTTTTTTCAGACAGCTGTATCCCTATGTAACTGCAAGGCTCAGAAGAGCCCACACACTCAGGTCTTAACCCCAGTGTGCTGAAAGTGTCAAAACATGTTTTTCAGCAGAAATAAACATGTTTCTGCAAGTTTGGTCAACCCCATGTAAGTTATGGGGTAGTAACAGCACACTTTTCAAAACGTGTTTTTCAGCCCGAAATAAACGCGTTTTTTCAGACAGCTGTATCCCTATGTAACTGCAAGGCTCAGAAGAGCCCACACACTCAGGTCTTAACCCCAGTGTGCTGACAGTGTCAAAACATGTTTTTCAGCAGAAATAAACATGTTTCTGCAAGTTTGGTCAACCCCATGTAACTTATGGGGCAGTAACAGCTCACTTTTCAAAACGTGTTTTTCAGCCCGAAATAAACGCGTTTTTTCAGACAGCTGTATCCCTATGTAACTGCAAGGCTCAGAAGAGCCCACACACTCAGGTCTTAACCCCAGTGTGCTGACAGAGTCAAAACATGTTTTTCAGCAGAAATAAACATGTTTCTGCAAGTTTGGTCAACCCCATGTAAGTTATGGGGTAGTAACAGCACACTTTTCAAAACGTGTTTTTCAGCCCGAAATAAACGCGTTTTTTCAGACAGCTGTATCCCTATGTAACTGCAAGGCTCAGAAGAGCCCACACACTCAGGTCTTAACCCCAGTGTGCTGAAAGTGTCAAAACATGTTTTTCAGCAGAAATAAACATGTTTCTGCAAGTTTGGTCAACCCCATGTAAGTTATGGGGCAGTAACAGCTCACTTTTCAAAACGTGTTTTTCAGCCCGAAATAAACGCGTTTTTTCAGACAGCTGTATCCCTATGTAACTGCAAGGCTCAGAAGAGCCCACAAACTCAGGTCTTAACCCCAGTGTGCTGAAAGTGTCAAAACATGTTTTTCAGCAGAAATAAACATGTTTCTGCAAGTTTGGTCAACCCCATGTAAGTTATGGGTCAGTAACAGCTCACTTTTCAAAACGTGTTTTTCAGCCCGAAATAAACGCGTTTTTTCAGACAGCTGTATCCCTATGTAACTGCAAGGCTCAGAAGAGCCCACACACTCAGGTCTTAACCCCAGTGTGCTGACAGTGTCAAAACATGTTTTTCAGCAGAAATAAACATGTTTCTGCAAGTTTGGTCAACCCCATGTAAGTTATGGGGTAGTAACAGCACACTTTTCAAAACGTGTTTTTCAGCCCGAAATAAACGCGTTTTTTCAGACAGCTGTATCCCTATGTAACTACAAGGCTCAGAAGAGCCCACACACTCAGGTCTTAACCCCAGTGTGCTGAAAGTGTCAAAACATGTTTTTCAGCAGAAATAAACATGTTTCTGCAAGTTTGGTCAACCCCATGTAAGTTATGGGGCAGTAACAGCTCACTTTTCAAAACGTGTTTTTCAGCCCGAAATAAACGCGTTTTTTCAGACAGCTGTATCCCTATGTAACTGCAAGGCTCAGAAGAGCCCACACACTCAGGTCTTAACCCCAGTGTGCTGAAAGTGTCAAAACATGTTTTTCAGCAGAAATAAACATGTTTCTGCAAGTTTGGTCAACCCCATGTAAGTTATGGGGTAGTAACAGCACACTTTTCAAAACGTGTTTTTCAGCCCAAAATAAACGCGTTTTTTCAGACAGCTGTATCCCTATGTAACTGCAAGGCTCAGAAGAGCCCACACACTCAGGTCTTAACCCCACTGTGCAGAAAGTGTCAAAACATGTTTTTCAGCAGAAATAAACATGTTTCTGCAAGTTTGGTCAACCCCATGTAAGTTATGGGGTAGTAACAACACACTTTTCAAAACGTGTTTTTCAGCCCGAAATAAACGCGTTTTTTCAGACAGCTGTATCCCTATGTAACTGCAAGGCTCAGAAGAGCCCACACACTCAGGTCTTAACCCCAGTGTGCTGACAGTGTCAAAACATGTTTTTCAGCAGAAATAAACATGTTTCTGCAAGTTTGGTCAACCCCATGTAAGTTATGGGGCAGTAACAGCTCACTTTTCAAAACGTGTTTTTCAGCCCGAAATAAACGCGTTTTTTCAGACAGCTGTATCCCTATGTAACTGCAAGGCTCAGAAGAGCCCACACACTCAGGTCTTAACCCCAGTGTGCTGAAAGTGTCAAAACATGTTTTTCAGCAGAAATAAACATGTTTCTGCTAGTTTGGTCAACCCCATGTAAGTTATGGGGTAGTAACAGCACACTTTTCAAAACGTGTTTTTCAGCCCGAAATAAACGCGTTTTTTCAGACAGCTGTATCCCTATGTAACTGCAAGGCTCAGAAGAGCCCACACACTCAGGTCTTAACCCCAGTGTGCTGACAGTGTCAAAACATGTTTTTCAGCAGAAATAAACATGTTTCTGCAAGTTTGGTCAACCCCATGTAACTTATGGGGCAGTAACAGCTCACTTTTCAAAACGTGTTTTTCAGCCCGAAATAAACGCGTTTTTTCAGACAGCTGTATCCCTATGTAACTGCAAGGCTCAGAAGAGCCCACACACTCAGGTCTTAACCCCAGTGTGCTGACAGTGTCAAAACATGTTTTTCAGCAGAAATAAACATGTTTCTGCAAGTTTGGTCAACCCCATGTAAGTTATGGGTCAGTAACAGCTCACTTTTCAAAACGTGTTTTTCAGCCCGAAATAAACACGTTTTTTCAGACTTCAGAATCTCCATGTAACTGCAAGGCTCAGAAGAGCCCACACACTCAGGTCTTAACCCCAGTGTGCTGAAAGTGTCAAAACATGTTTTTCAGCAGAAATAAACATGTTTCTGCAAGTTTGGTCAACCCCATGTAAGTTATGGGTCAGTAACAGCACACTTTTCAAAACGTGTTTTTCAGCCCGAAATAAACGCGTTTTTTCAGACAGCTGTATCCCTATGTAACTGCAAGGCTCAGAAGAGCCCACACACTCAGGTCTTAACCCCAGTGTGCTGACAGTGTCAAAACATGTTTTTCAGCAGAAATAAACATGTTTCTGCAAGTTTGGTCAACCCCATGTAACTTATGGGGCAGTAACAGCTCACTTTTCAAAACGTGTTTTTCAGCCCGAAATAAACGCGTTTTTTCAGACAGCTGTATCCCTATGTAACTGCAAGGCTCAGAAGAGCCCACACACTCAGGTCTTAACCCCAGTGTGCTGAAAGTGTCAAAACATGTTTTTCAGCAGAAATAAACATGTTTCTGCAAGTTTGGTCAACCCCATGTAAGTTATGGGGTAGTAACAGCACACTTTTCAAAACGTGTTTTTCAGCCCGAAATAAACGCGTTTTTTCAGACAGCTGTATCCCTATGTAACTGCAAGGCTCAGAAGAGCCCACACACTCAGGTCTTAACCCCAGTGTGCTGACAGTGTCAAAACATGTTTTTCAGCAGAAATAAACATGTTTCTGCAAGTTTGGTCAACCCCATGTAACTTATGGGGCAGTAACAGCTCACTTTTCAAAACGTGTTTTTCAGCCCGAAATAAACGCGTTTTTTCAGACAGCTGTATCCCTATGTAACTGCAAGGCTCAGAAGAGCCCACACACTCAGGTCTTAACCCCAGTGTGCTGAAAGTGTCAAAACATGTTTTTCAGCAGAAATAAACATGTTTCTGCAAGTTTGGTCAACCCCATGTAAGTTATGGGGCAGTAACAGCACACTTTTCAAAACGTGTTTTTCAGCCCGAAATAAACGCGTTTTTTCAGACAGCTGTATCCCTATGTAACTGCAAGGCTCAGAAGAGCCCACACACTCAGGTCTTAACCCCAGTGTGCTGACAGTGTCAAAACATGTTTTTCAGCAGAAATAAACATGTTTCTGCAAGTTTGGTCAACCCCATGTAAGTTATGGGTCAGTAACAGCTCACTTTTCAAAACGTGTTTTTCAGCCCGAAATAAACACGTTTTTTCAGACTTCAGAATCTCCATGTAACTGCAAGGCTCAGAAGAGCCCACACACTCAGGTCTTAACCCCAGTGTGCTGAAAGTGTCAAAACATGTTTTTCAGCAGAAATAAACATGTTTCTGCAAGTTTGGTCAACCCCATGTAAGTTATGGGTCAGTAACAGCACACTTTTCAAAACGTGTTTTTCAACCCGAAATAAACGCGTTTTTTCAGACAGCTGTATCCCTATGTAACTGCAAGGCTCAGAAGAGCCCACACACTCAGGTCTTAACCCCAGTGTGCTGAAAGTGTCAAAACATGTTTTTCAGCAGAAATAAACATGTTTCTGCAAGTTTGGTCAACCCCATGTAAGTTATGGGGCAGTAACAGCTCACTTTTCAAAACGTGTTTTTCAGCCCGAAATAAACGCGTTTTTTCAGACAGCTGTATCCCTATGTAACTGCAAGGCTCAGAAGAGCCCACACACTCAGGTCTTAACCCCAGTGTGCTGACAGTGTCAAAACATGTTTTTCAGCAGAAATAAACATGTTTCTGCAAGTTTGGTCAACCCGATGTAAGTTATGGGGTAGTAACAGCACACTTTTCAAAACGTGTTTTTCAGCCCGAAATAAACGCGTTTTTTCAGACAGCTGTATCCCTATGTAACTACAAGGCTCAGAAGAGCCCACACACTCAGGTCTTAACCCCAGTGTGCTGAAAGTGTCAAAACATGTTTTTCAGCAGAAATAAACATGTTTCTGCAAGTTTGGTCAACCCCATGTAAGTTATGGGGCAGTAACAGCTCACTTTTCAAAACGTGTTTTTCAGCCCGAAATAAACGCGTTTTTTCAGACAGCTGTATCCCTATGTAACTGCAAGGCTCAGAAGAGCCCACACACTCAGGTCTTAACCCCAGTGTGCTGAAAGTGTCAAAACATGTTTTTCAGCAGAAATAAACATGTTTCTGCAAGTTTGGTCAACCCCATGTAACTTATGGGGCAGTAACAGCTCACTTTTCAAAACGTGTTTTTCAGCCCGAAATAAACGCGTTTTTTCAGACAGCTGTATCCCTATGTAACTGCAAGGCTCAGAAGAGCCCACACACTCAGGTCTTAACCCCAGTGTGCTGAAAGTTTCAAAACATGTTTTTCAGCAGAAATAAACATGTTTCTGCAAGTTTGGTCAACCCCATGTAAGTTATGGGTCAGTAACAGCTCACTTTTCAAAACTTGTTTTTCAGCCCGAAATAAACGCGTTTTTTCAGACAGCTGTATCCCTATGTAACTGCAAGGCTCAGAAGAGCCCACACACTCAGGTCTTAACCCCAGTGTGCTGAAAGTGTCAAAACATGTTTTTCAGCAGAAATAAACATGTTTCTGCAAGTTTGGTCAACCCCATGTAAGTTATGGGGTAGTAACAACACACTTTTCAAAACGTGTTTTTCAGCCCGAAATAAACGCGTTTTTTCAGACAGCTGTATCCCTATGTAACTGCAAGGCTCAGAAGAGCCCACACACTCAGGTCTTAACCCCAGTGTGCTGACAGTGTCAAAACATGTTTTTCAGGAGAAATAAACATGTTTCTGCAAGTTTGGTCAACCCCATGTAACTTATGGGGCAGTAACAGCTCACTTTTCAAAACGTGTTTTTCAGCCCGAAATAAACGCGTTTTTTCAGACAGCTGTATCCCTATGTAACTGCAAGGCTCAGAAGAGCCCACACACTCAGGTCTTAACCCCAGTGTGCTGAAAGTGTCAAAACATGTTTTTCAGCAGAAATAAACATGTTTCTGCAAGTTTGGTCAACCCCATGTAAGTTATGGGGTAGTAACAGCACACTTTTCAAAACGTGTTTTTCAGCCCGAAATAAACGCGTTTTTTCAGACAGCTGTATCCCTATGTAACTGCAAGGCTCAGAAGAGCCCACACACTCAGGTCTTAACCCCAGTGTGCTGACAGTGTCAAAACATGTTTTTCAGCAGAAATAAACATGTTTCTGCAAGTTTGGTCAACCCCATGTAACTTATGGGGCAGTAACAGCTCACTTTTCAAAACGTGTTTTTCAGCCCGAAATAAACGCGTTTTTTCAGACAGCTGTATCCCTATGTAACTGCAAGGCTCAGAAGAGCCCACACACTCAGGTCTTAACCCCAGTGTGCTGACAGAGTCAAAACATGTTTTTCAGCAGAAATAAACATGTTTCTGCAAGTTTGGTCAACCCCATGTAAGTTATGGGGTAGTAACAGCACACTTTTCAAAACGTGTTTTTCAGCCCGAAATAAACGCGTTTTTTCAGACAGCTGTATCCCTATGTAACTGCAAGGCTCAGAAGAGCCCACACACTCAGGTCTTAACCCCAGTGTGCTGAAAGTGTCAAAACATGTTTTTCAGCAGAAATAAACATGTTTCTGCAAGTTTGGTCAACCCCATGTAAGTTATGGGGCAGTAACAGCTCACTTTTCAAAACGTGTTTTTCAGCCCGAAATAAACGCGTTTTTTCAGACAGCTGTATCCCTATGTAACTGCAAGGCTCAGAAGAGCCCACAAACTCAGGTCTTAACCCCAGTGTGCTGAAAGTGTCAAAACATGTTTTTCAGCAGAAATAAACATGTTTCTGCAAGTTTGGTCAACCCCATGTAAGTTATGGGTCAGTAACAGCTCACTTTTCAAAACGTGTTTTTCAGCCCGAAATAAACGCGTTTTTTCAGACAGCTGTATCCCTATGTAACTGCAAGGCTCAGAAGAGCCCACACACTCAGGTCTTAACCCCAGTGTGCTGAAAGTGTCAAAACATGTTTTTTCAGCAGAAATAAACATGTTTCTGCAAGTTTGGTCAACCCCATGTATCTTATGGGGCAGTAACAGGTCACTTTTCAAAACGTGTTTTTCAGCCCGAAATAAACACGTTTTTTCAGACAGCTGTATCCCTATGTAACTGCAAGGCTCAGAAGAGCCCACACACTCAGGTCTTAACCCCAGTGTGCTGAAAGTGTCAAAACATGTTTTTCAGCAGAAATAAACATGTTTCTGCAAGTTTGGTCAACCCCATGTAAGTTATGGGTCAGTAACAGCTCACTTTTCAAAACGTGTTTTTCAGCCCGAAATAAACACGTTTTTTCAGACTGCTGTATCCCTATGTAACTGCAAGGCTCAGAAGAGCCCACACATTCAGGTCTTAACCCCAGTGTGCTGAAAGTGTCAAAACATGTTTTTCAGCAGAAATAAACATGTTTCTGCAAGTTTGGTCAACCCCATGTAAGTTATGGGTCAGTAACAGCTCACTTTTCAAAACGTGTTTTTCAGCCCGAAATAAACACGTTTTTTCAGACAGCTGTATCCCTATGTAACTGCAAGGCTCAGTAGAGCCCACACACTCAGGTCTTAACCCCAGTGTGCTGACAGTGTCAAAACATGTTTTTCAGCAGAAATAAACATGTTTCTGCAAGTTTGGTCAACCCCATGTAAGTTATGGGGTAGTAACAGCACACTTTTCAAAACGTGTTTTTCAGCCCGAAATAAACGCGTTTTTTCAGACAGCTGTATCCCTATGTAACTGCAAGGCTCAGAAGAGCCCACACACTCAGGTCTTAACCCCACTGTGCAGAAAGTGTCAAAACATGTTTTTCAGCAGAAATAAACATGTTTCTGCAAGTTTGGTCAACCCCATGTAAGTTATGGGGTAGTAACAACACACTTTTCAAAACGTGTTTTTCAGCCCGAAATAAACACGTTTTTTCAGACAGCTGTATCCCTATGTAACTGCAAGGCTCAGAAGAGCCCACACACTCAGGTCTTAACCCCAGTGTGCTGAAAGTGTCAAAACATGTTTTTCAGCAGAAATAAACATGTTTCTGCAAGTTTGGTCAACCCCATGTAAGTTATGGGTCAGTAACAGCTCACTTTTCAAAACGTGTTTTTCAGCCCGAAATAAACACGTTTTTTCAGACAGCTGTATCCCTATGTAACTGCAAGGCTCAGTAGAGCCCACACACTCAGGTCTTAACCCCAGTGTGCTGACAGTGTCAAAACATGTTTTTCAGCAGAAATAAACATGTTTCTGCAAGTTTGGTCAACCCCATGTAAGTTATGGGGTAGTAACAGCACACTTTTCAAAACGTGTTTTTCAGCCCGAAAAAAACGCGTTTTTTCAGACAGCTGTATCCCTATGTAACTACAAGGCTCAGAAGAGCCCACACACTCAGGTCTTAACCCCAGTGTGCTGAAAGTGTCAAAACATGTTTTTCAGCAGAAATAAACATGTTTCTGCAAGTTTGGTCAACCCCATGTAAGTTATGGGGCAGTAACAGCTCACTTTTCAAAACGTGTTTTTCAGCCCGAAATAAACGCGTTTTTTCAGACAGCTGTATCCCTATGTAACTGCAAGGCTCAGAAGAGCCCACACACTCATGTCTTAACCCCAGTGTGCTGAAAGTGTCAAAACATGTTTTTCAGCAGAAATAAACATGTTTCTGCAAGTTTGGTCAACCCCATGTAAGTTATGGGGTAGTAACAGCACACTTTTCAAAACGTGTTTTTCAGCCCGAAATAAACGCGTTTTTTCAGACAGCTGTATCCCTATGTAACTGCAAGGCTCAGAAGAGCCCACACACTCAGGTCTTAACCCCAGTGTGCTGACAGTGTCAAAACATGTTTTTCAGCAGAAATAAACATGTTTCTGCAAGTTTGGTCAACCCCATGTAAGTTATGGGGCAGTAACAGCTCACTTTTCAAAACGTGTTTTTCAGCCCGAAATAAACGCGTTTTTTCAGACAGCTGTATCCCTATGTAACTGCAAGGCTCAGAAGAGCCCACACACTCAGGTCTTAACCCCAGTGTGCTGAAAGTGTCAAAACATGTTTTTCAGCAGAAATAAACATGTTTCTGCAAGTTTGGTCAACCCCATGTAAGTTATGGGGTAGTAACAGCACACTTTTCAAAACGTGTTTTTCAGCCCGAAATAAACGCGTTTTTTCAGACAGCTGTATCCCTATGTAACTGCAAGGCTCAGAAGAGCCCACACACTCAGGTCTTAACCCCAGTGTGCTGAAAGTGTCAAAACATGTTTTTCAGCAGAAATAAACATGTTTCTGCAAGTTTGGTCAACCCCATGTAAGTTATGGGGTAGTAACAGCACACTTTTCAAAACGTGTTTTTCAGCCCGAAATAAACGCGTTTTTTCAGACAGCTGTATCCCTATGTAACTGCAAGGCTCAGAAGAGCCCACACACTCAGGTCTTAACCCCAGTGTGCTGACAGTGTCAAAACATGTTTTTCAGCAGAAATAAACATGTTTCTGCAAGTTTGGTCAACCCCATGTAAGTTATGGGACAGTAACAGCTCACTTTTCAAAACGTGTTTTTCAGCCCGAAATAAACGCGTTTTTTCAGACAGCTGTATCCCTATGTAACTGCAAGGCTCAGAAGAGCCCACACACTCAGGTCTTAACCCCAGTGTGCTGAAAGTGTCAAAACATGTTTTTCAGCAGAAATAAACATGTTTCTGCAAGTTTGGTCAACCCCATGTAAGTTATGGGGTAGTAACAGCACACTTTTCAAAACGTGTTTTTCAGCCCGAAATAAACGCGTTTTTTCAGACAGCTGTATCCCTATGTAACTGCAAGGCTCAGAAGAGCCCACACACTCAGGTCTTAACCCCAGTGTGCTGACAGTGTCAAAACATGTTTTTCAGCAGAAATAAACATGTTTCTGCAAGTTTGGTCAACCCCATGTAACTTATGGGGCAGTAACAGCTCACTTTTCAAAACGTGTTTTTCAGCCCGAAATAAACGCGTTTTTTCAGACAGCTGTATCCCTATGTAACTGCAAGGCTCAGAAGAGCCCACACACTCAGGTCTTAACCCCAGTGTGCTGAAAGTGTCAAAACATGTTTTTCAGCAGAAATAAACATGTTTCTGCAAGTTTGGTCAACCCCATGTAAGTTATGGGGCAGTAACAGCACACTTTTCAAAACGTGTTTTTCAGCCCGAAATAAACGCGTTTTTTCAGACAGCTGTATCCCTATGTAACTGCAAGGCTCAGAAGAGCCCACACACTCAGGTCTTAACCCCAGTGTGCTGACAGTGTCAAAACATGTTTTTCAGCAGAAATAAACATGTTTCTGCAAGTTTGGTCAACCCCATGTAAGTTATGGGTCAGTAACAGCTCACTTTTCAAAACGTGTTTTTCAGCCCGAAATAAACACGTTTTTTCAGACTTCAGAATCTCCATGTAACTGCAAGGCTCAGAAGAGCCCACACACTCAGGTCTTAACCCCAGTGTGCTGAAAGTGTCAAAACATGTTTTTCAGCAGAAATAAACATGTTTCTGCAAGTTTGGTCAACCCCATGTAAGTTATGGGTCAGTAACAGCACACTTTTCAAAACGTGTTTTTCAACCCGAAATAAACGCGTTTTTTCAGACAGCTGTATCCCTATGTAACTGCAAGGCTCAGAAGAGCCCACACACTCAGGTCTTAACCCCAGTGTGCTGAAAGTGTCAAAACATGTTTTTCAACAGAAATAAACATGTTTCTGCAAGTTTGGTCAACCCCATGTAAGTTATGGGGCAGTAACAGCTCACTTTTCAAAACGTGTTTTTCAGCCCGAAATAAACGCGTTTTTTCAGACAGCTGTATCCCTATGTAACTGCAAGGCTCAGAAGAGCCCACACACTCAGGTCTTAACCCCAGTGTGCTGACAGTGTCAAAACATGTTTTTCAGCAGAAATAAACATGTTTCTGCAAGTTTGGTCAACCCCATGTAAGTTATGGGGTAGTAACAGCACACTTTTCAAAACGTGTTTTTCAGCCCGAAATAAACGCGTTTTTTCAGACAGCTGTATCCCTATGTAACTACAAGGCTCAGAAGAGCCCACACACTCAGGTCTTAACCCCAGTGTGCTGAAAGTGTCAAAACATGTTTTTCAGCAGAAATAAACATGTTTCTGCAAGTTTGGTCAACCCCATGTAAGTTATGGGGCAGTAACAGCTCACTTTTCAAAACGTGTTTTTCAGCCCGAAATAAACGCGTTTTTTCAGACAGCTGTATCCCTATGTAACTGCAAGGCTCAGAAGAGCCCACACACTCAGGTCTTAACCCCAGTGTGCTGAAAGTGTCAAAACATGTTTTTCAGCAGAAATAAACATGTTTCTGCAAGTTTGGTCAACCCCATGTAACTTATGGGGCAGTAACAGCTCACTTTTCAAAACGTGTTTTTCAGCCCGAAATAAACGCGTTTTTTCAGACAGCTGTATCCCTATGTAACTGCAAGGCTCAGAAGAGCCCACACACTCAGGTCTTAACCCCAGTGTGCTGAAAGTTTCAAAACATGTTTTTCAGCAGAAATAAACATGTTTCTGCAAGTTTGGTCAACCCCATGTAAGTTATGGGTCAGTAACAGCTCACTTTTCAAAACTTGTTTTTCAGCCCGAAATAAACGCGTTTTTTCAGACAGCTGTATCCCTATGTAACTGCAAGGCTCAGAAGAGCCCACACACTCAGGTCTTAACCCCAGTGTGCTGAAAGTGTCAAAACATGTTTTTCAGCAGAAATAAACATGTTTCTGCAAGTTTGGTCAACCCCATGTAAGTTATGGGGTAGTAACAACACACTTTTCAAAACGTGTTTTTCAGCCCGAAATAAACGCGTTTTTTCAGACAGCTGTATCCCTATGTAACTGCAAGGCTCAGAAGAGCCCACACACTCAGGTCTTAACCCCAGTGTGCTGACAGTGTCAAAACATGTTTTTCAGGAGAAATAAACATGTTTCTGCAAGTTTGGTCAACCCCATGTAACTTATGGGGCAGTAACAGCTCACTTTTCAAAACGTGTTTTTCAGCCCGAAATAAACGCGTTTTTTCAGACAGCTGTATCCCTATGTAACTGCAAGGCTCAGAAGAGCCCACACACTCAGGTCTTAACCCCAGTGTGCTGAAAGTGTCAAAACATGTTTTTCAGCAGAAATAAACATGTTTCTGCAAGTTTGGTCAACCCCATGTAAGTTATGGGGTAGTAACAGCACACTTTTCAAAACGTGTTTTTCAGCCCGAAATAAACGCGTTTTTTCAGACAGCTGTATCCCTATGTAACTGCAAGGCTCAGAAGAGCCCACACACTCAGGTCTTAACCCCAGTGTGCTGACAGTGTCAAAACATGTTTTTCAGCAGAAATAAACATGTTTCTGCAAGTTTGGTCAACCCCATGTAACTTATGGGGCAGTAACAGCTCACTTTTCAAAACGTGTTTTTCAGCCCGAAATAAACGCGTTTTTTCAGACAGCTGTATCCCTATGTAACTGCAAGGCTCAGAAGAGCCCACACACTCAGGTCTTAACCCCAGTGTGCTGACAGAGTCAAAACATGTTTTTCAGCAGAAATAAACATGTTTCTGCAAGTTTGGTCAACCCCATGTAAGTTATGGGGTAGTAACAGCACACTTTTCAAAACGTGTTTTTCAGCCCGAAATAAACGCGTTTTTTCAGACAGCTGTATCCCTATGTAACTGCAAGGCTCAGAAGAGCCCACACACTCAGGTCTTAACCCCAGTGTGCTGGAAGTGTCAAAACATGTTTTTCAGCAGAAATAAACATGTTTCTGCAAGTTTGGTCAACCCCATGTAAGTTATGGGGCAGTAACAGCTCACTTTTCAAAACGTGTTTTTCAGCCCGAAATAAACGCGTTTTTTCAGACAGCTGTATCCCTATGTAACTGCAAGGCTCAGAAGAGCCCACAAACTCAGGTCTTAACCCCAGTGTGCTGAAAGTGTCAAAACATGTTTTTCAGCAGAAATAAACATGTTTCTGCAAGTTTGGTCAACCCCATGTAAGTTATGGGTCAGTAACAGCTCACTTTTCAAAACGTGTTTTTCAGCCCGAAATAAACGCGTTTTTTCAGACAGCTGTATCCCTATGTAACTGCAAGGCTCAGAAGAGCCCACACACTCAGGTCTTAACCCCAGTGTGCTGAAAGTGTCAAAACATGTTTTTTCAGCAGAAATAAACATGTTTCTGCAAGTTTGGTCAACCCCATGTATCTTATGGGGCAGTAACAGGTCACTTTTCAAAACGTGTTTTTCAGCCCGAAATAAACACGTTTTTTCAGACTGCTGTATCCCTATGTAACTGCAAGGCTCAGAAGAGCCCACACATTCAGGTCTTAACCCCAGTGTGCTGAAAGTGTCAAAACATGTTTTTCAGCAGAAATAAACATGTTTCTGCAAGTTTGGTCAACCCCATGTAAGTTATGGGTCAGTAACAGCTCACTTTTCAAAACGTGTTTTTCAGCCCGAAATAAACACGTTTTTTCAGACAGCTGTATCCCTATGTAACTGCAAGGCTCAGTAGAGCCCACACACTCAGGTCTTAACCCCAGTGTGCTGACAGTGTCAAAACATGTTTTTCAGCAGAAATAAACATGTTTCTGCAAGTTTGGTCAACCCCATGTAAGTTATGGGGTAGTAACAGCACACTTTTCAAAACGTGTTTTTCAGCCCGAAATAAACGCGTTTTTTCAGACAGCTGTATCCCTATGTAACTGCAAGGCTCAGAAGAGCCCACACACTCAGGTCTTAACCCCACTGTGCAGAAAGTGTCAAAACATGTTTTTCAGCAGAAATAAACATGTTTCTGCAAGTTTGGTCAACCCCATGTAAGTTATGGGGTAGTAACAACACACTTTTCAAAACGTGTTTTTCAGCCCGAAATAAACGCGTTTTTTCAGACATCTGTATCCCTATGTAACTGCAAGGCTCAGAAGAGCCCACACACTCAGGTCTTAACCCCAGTGTGCTGAAAGTGTCAAAACATGTTTTTCAGCAGAAATAAACATGTTTCTGCAAGTTTGGTCAACCCCATGTAAGTTATGGGGCAGTAACAGCACACTTTTCAAAACGTGTTTTTCAGCCCAAAATAAACGCGTTTTTTCAGACAGCTGTATCCCTATGTAACTGCAAGGCTCAGAAGAGCCCACACACTCAGGTCTTAACCCCAGTGTGCTGACAGTGTCAAAACATGTTTTTCAGCAGAAATAAACATGTTTCTGCAAGTTTGGTCAACCCCATGTAAGTTATGGGTCAGTAACAGCTCACTTTTCAAAACGTGTTTTTCAGCCCGAAATAAACACGTTTTTTCAGACTTCAGAATCTCCATGTAACTGCAAGGCTCAGAAGAGCCCACACACTCAGGTCTTAACCCCAGTGTGCTGAAAGTGTCAAAACATGTTTTTCAGCAGAAATAAACATGTTTCTGCAAGTTTGGTCAACCCCATGTAAGTTATGGGTCAGTAACAGCTCACTTTTCAAAACGTGTTTTTCAGCCCGAAATAAACACGTTTTTTCAGACTGCTGTATCCCTATGTAACTGCAAGGCTCAGAAGAGCCCACACATTCAGGTCTTAACCCCAGTGTGCTGAAAGTGTCAAAACATGTTTTTCAGCAGAAATAAACATGTTTCTGCAAGTTTGGTCAACCCCATGTAAGTTATGGGTCAGTAACAGCTCACTTTTCAAAACGTGTTTTTCAGCCCGAAATAAACACGTTTTTTCAGACAGCTGTATCCCTATGTAACTGCAAGGCTCAGTAGAGCCCACACACTCAGGTCTTAACCCCAGTGTGCTGACAGTGTCAAAACATGTTTTTCAGCAGAAATAAACATGTTTCTGCAAGTTTGGTCAACCCCATGTAAGTTATGGGGTAGTAACAGCACACTTTTCAAAACGTGTTTTTCAGCCCGAAATAAACGCGTTTTTTCAGACAGCTGTATCCCTATGTAACTGCAAGGCTCAGAAGAGCCCACACACTCAGGTCTTAACCCCACTGTGCAGAAAGTGTCAAAACATGTTTTTCAGCAGAAATAAACATGTTTCTGCAAGTTTGGTCAACCCCATGTAAGTTATGGGGTAGTAACAACACACTTTTCAAAACGTGTTTTTCAGCCCGAAATAAACACGTTTTTTCAGACAGCTGTATCCCTATGTAACTGCAAGGCTCAGAAGAGCCCACACACTCAGGTCTTAACCCCAGTGTGCTGAAAGTGTCAAAACATGTTTTTCAGCAGAAATAAACATGTTTCTGCAAGTTTGGTCAACACCATGTAAGTTATGGGTCAGTAACAGCTCACTTTTCAAAACGTGTTTTTCAGCCCGAAATAAACACGTTTTTTCAGACAGCTGTATCCCTATGTAACTGCAAGGCTCAGTAGAGCCCACACACTCAGGTCTTAACCCCAGTGTGCTGACAGTGTCAAAACATGTTTTTCAGCAGAAATAAACATGTTTCTGCAAGTTTGGTCAACCCCATGTAAGTTATGGGGTAGTAACAGCACACTTTTCAAAACGTGTTTTTCAGCCCGAAATAAACGCGTTTTTTCAGACAGCTGTATCCCTATGTAACTACAAGGCTCAGAAGAGCCCACACACTCAGGTCTTAACCCCAGTGTGCTGAAAGTGTCAAAACATGTTTTTCAGCAGAAATAAACATGTTTCTGCAAGTTTGGTCAACCCCATGTAAGTTATGGGGCAGTAACAGCTCACTTTTCAAAACGTGTTTTTCAGCCCGAAATAAACGCGTTTTTTCAAACAGCTGTATCCCTATGTAACTGCAAGGCTCAGAAGAGCCCACACACTCATGTCTTAACCCCAGTGTGCTGAAAGTGTCAAAACATGTTTTTCAGCAGAAATAAACATGTTTCTGCAAGTTTGGTCAACCCCATGTAAGTTATGGGGTAGTAACAGCACACTTTTCAAAACGTGTTTTTCAGCCCGAAATAAACGCGTTTTTTCAGACAGCTGTATCCCTATGTAACTGCAAGGCTCAGAAGAGCCCACACACTCAGGTCTTAACCCCAGTGTGCTGACAGTGTCAAAACATGTTTTTCAGCAGAAATAAACATGTTTCTGCAAGTTTGGTCAACCCCATGTAAGTTATGGGGCAGTAACAGCTCACTTTTCAAAACGTGTTTTTCAGCCCGAAATAAACGCGTTTTTTCAGACAGCTGTATCCCTATGTAACTGCAAGGCTCAGAAGAGCCCACACACTCAGGTCTTAACCCCAGTGTGCTGAAAGTGTCAAAACATGTTTTTCAGCAGAAATAAACATGTTTCTGCAAGTTTGGTCAACCCCATGTAAGTTATGGGGTAGTAACAGCACACTTTTCAAAACGTGTTTTTCAGCCCGAAATAAACGCGTTTTTTCAGACAGCTGTATCCCTATGTAACTGCAAGGCTCAGAAGAGCCCACACACTCAGGTCTTAACCCCAGTGTGCTGACAGTGTCAAAACATGTTTTTCAGCAGAAATAAACATGTTTCTGCAAGTTTGGTCAACCCCATGTAACTTATGGGGCAGTAACAGCTCACTTTTCAAAACGTGTTTTTCAGCCCGAAATAAACGCGTTTTTTCAGACAGCTGTATCCCTATGTAACTGCAAGGCTCAGAAGAGCCCACACACTCAGGTCTTAACCCCAGTGTGCTGAAAGTGTCAAAACATGTTTTTCAGCAGAAATAAACATGTTTCTGCAAGTTTGGTCAACCCCATGTAAGTTATGGGGCAGTAACAGCACACTTTTCAAAACGTGTTTTTCAGCCCGAAATAAACGCGTTTTTTCAGACAGCTGTATCCCTATGTAACTGCAAGGCTCAGAAGAGCCCACACACTCAGGTCTTAACCCCAGTGTGCTGACAGTGTCAAAACATGTTTTTCAGCAGAAATAAACATGTTTCTGCAAGTTTGGTCAACCCCATGTAAGTTATGGGTCAGTAACAGCTCACTTTTCAAAACGTGTTTTTCAGCCCGAAATAAACACGTTTTATCAGACTTCAGAATCTCCATGTAACTGCAAGGCTCAGAAGAGCCCACACACTCAGGTCTTAACCCCAGTGTGCTGAAAGTGTCAAAACATGTTTTTCAGCAGAAATAAACATGTTTCTGCAAGTTTGGTCAACCCCATGTAAGTTATGGGTCAGTAACAGCACACTTTTCAAAACGTGTTTTTCAACCCGAAATAAACGCGTTTTTTCAGACAGCTGTATCCCTATGTAACTGCAAGGCTCAGAAGAGCCCACACACTCAGGTCTTAACCCCAGTGTGCTGAAAGTGTCAAAACATGTTTTTCAGCAGAAATAAACATGTTTCTGCAAGTTTGGTCAACCCCATGTAAGTTATGGGGCAGTAACAGCTCACTTTTCAAAACGTGTTTTTCAGCCCGAAATAAACGCGTTTTTTCAGACAGCTGTATCCCTATGTAACTGCAAGGCTCAGAAGAGCCCACACACTCAGGTCTTAACCCCAGTGTGCTGACAGTGTCAAAACATGTTTTTCAGCAGAAATAAACATGTTTCTGCAAGTTTGGTCAACCCCATGTAAGTTATGGGGTAGTAACAGCACACTTTTCAAAACGTGTTTTTCAGCCCGAAATAAACGCGTTTTTTCAGACAGCTGTATCCCTATGTAACTACAAGGCTCAGAAGAGCCCACACACTCAGGTCTTAACCCCAGTGTGCTGAAAGTGTCAAAACATGTTTTTCAGCAGAAATAAACATGTTTCTGCAAGTTTGGTCAACCCCATGTAAGTTATGGGGCAGTAACAGCTCACTTTTCAAAACGTGTTTTTCAGCCCGAAATAAACGCGTTTTTTCAGACAGCTGTATCCCTATGTAACTGCAAGGCTCAGAAGAGCCCACACACTCAGGTCTTAACCCCAGTGTGCTGAAAGTGTCAAAACATGTTTTTCAGCAGAAATAAACATGTTTCTGCAAGTTTGGTCAACCCCATGTAACTTATGGGGCAGTAACAGCTCACTTTTCAAAACGTGTTTTTCAGCCCGAAATAAACGCGTTTTTTCAGACAGCTGTATCCCTATGTAACTGCAAGGCTCAGAAGAGCCCACACACTCAGGTCTTAACCCCAGTGTGCTGAAAGTTTCAAAACATGTTTTTCAGCAGAAATAAACATGTTTCTGCAAGTTTGGTCAACCCCATGTAAGTTATGGGTCAGTAACAGCTCACTTTTCAAAACTTGTTTTTCAGCCCGAAATAAACGCGTTTTTTCAGACAGCTGTATCCCTATGTAACTGCAAGGCTCAGAAGAGCCCACACACTCAGGTCTTAACCCCAGTGTGCTGAAAGTGTCAAAACATGTTTTTCAGCAGAAATAAACATGTTTCTGCAAGTTTGGTCAACCCCATGTAAGTTATGGGGTAGTAACAACACACTTTTCAAAACGTGTTTTTCAGCCCGAAATAAACGCGTTTTTTCAGACAGCTGTATCCCTATGTAACTGCAAGGCTCAGAAGAGCCCACACACTCAGGTCTTAACCCCAGTGTGCTGACAGTGTCAAAACATGTTTTTCAGGAGAAATAAACATGTTTCTGCAAGTTTGGTCAACCCCATGTAACTTATGGGGCAGTAACAGCTCACTTTTCAAAACGTGTTTTTCAGCCCGAAATAAACGCGTTTTTTCAGACAGCTGTATCCCTATGTAACTGCAAGGCTCAGAAGAGCCCACACACTCAGGTCTTAACCCCAGTGTGCTGAAAGTGTCAAAACATGTTTTTCAGCAGAAATAAACATGTTTCTGCAAGTTTGGTCAACCCCATGTAAGTTATGGGGTAGTAACAGCACACTTTTCAAAACGTGTTTTTCAGCCCGAAATAAACGCGTTTTTTCAGACAGCTGTATCCCTATGTAACTGCAAGGCTCAGAAGAGCCCACACACTCAGGTCTTAACCCCAGTGTGCTGACAGTGTCAAAACATGTTTTTCAGCAGAAATAAACATGTTTCTGCAAGTTTGGTCAACCCCATGTAACTTATGGGGCAGTAACAGCTCACTTTTCAAAACGTGTTTTTCAGCCCGAAATAAACGCGTTTTTTCAGACAGCTGTATCCCTATGTAACTGCAAGGCTCAGAAGAGCCCACACACTCAGGTCTTAACCCCAGTGTGCTGACAGAGTCAAAACATGTTTTTCAGCAGAAATAAACATGTTTCTGCAAGTTTGGTCAACCCCATGTAAGTTATGGGGTAGTAACAGCACACTTTTCAAAACGTGTTTTTCAGCCCGAAATAAACGCGTTTTTTCAGACAGCTGTATCCCTATGTAACTGCAAGGCTCAGAAGAGCCCACACACTCAGGTCTTAACCCCAGTGTGCTGGAAGTGTCAAAACATGTTTTTCAGCAGAAATAAACATGTTTCTGCAAGTTTGGTCAACCCCATGTAAGTTATGGGTCAGTAACAGCTCACTTTTCAAAACGTGTTTTTCAGCCCGAAATAAACGCGTTTTTTCAGACAGCTGTATCCCTATGTAACTGCAAGGCTCAGAAGAGCCCACACACTCAGGTCTTAACCCCAGTGTGCTGAAAGTGTCAAAACATGTTTTTTCAGCAGAAATAAACATGTTTCTGCAAGTTTGGTCAACCCCATGTATCTTATGGGGCAGTAACAGGTCACTTTTCAAAACGTGTTTTTCAGCCCGAAATAAACACGTTTTTTCAGACAGCTGTATCCCTATGTAACTGCAAGGCTCAGAAGAGCCCACACACTCAGGTCTTAACCCCAGTGTGCTGAAAGTGTCAAAACATGTTTTTCAGCAGAAATAAACATGTTTCTGCAAGTTTGGTCAACCCCATGTAAGTTATGGGTCAGTAACAGCTCACTTTTCAAAACGTGTTTTTCAGCCCGAAATAAACACGTTTTTTCAGACTGCTGTATCCCTATGTAACTGCAAGGCTCAGAAGAGCCCACACATTCAGGTCTTAACCCCAGTGTGCTGAAAGTGTCAAAACATGTTTTTCAGCAGAAATAAACATGTTTCTGCAAGTTTGGTCAACCCCATGTAAGTTATGGGTCAGTAACAGCTCACTTTTCAAAACGTGTTTTTCAGCCCGAAATAAACACGTTTTTTCAGACAGCTGTATCCCTATGTAACTGCAAGGCTCAGTAGAGCCCACACACTCAGGTCTTAACCCCAGTGTGCTGACAGTGTCAAAACATGTTTTTCAGCAGAAATAAACATGTTTCTGCAAGTTTGGTCAACCCCATGTAAGTTATGGGGTAGTAACAGCACACTTTTCAAAACGTGTTTTTCAGCCCGAAATAAACGCGTTTTTTCAGACAGCTGTATCCCTATGTAACTGCAAGGCTCAGAAGAGCCCACACACTCAGGTCTTAACCCCACTGTGCAGAAAGTGTCAAAACATGTTTTTCAGCAGAAATAAACATGTTTCTGCAAGTTTGGTCAACCCCATGTAAGTTATGGGGTAGTAACAACACACTTTTCAAAACGTGTTTTTCAGCCCGAAATAAACGCGTTTTTTCAGACATCTGTATCCCTATGTAACTGCAAGGCTCAGAAGAGCCCACACACTCAGGTCTTAACCCCAGTGTGCTGAAAGTGTCAAAACATGTTTTTCAGCAGAAATAAACATGTTTCTGCAAGTTTGGTCAACCCCATGTAAGTTATGGGGCAGTAACAGCACACTTTTCAAAACGTGTTTTTCAGCCCAAAATAAACGCGTTTTTTCAGACAGCTGTATCCCTATGTAACTGCAAGGCTCAGAAGAGCCCACACACTCAGGTCTTAACCCCAGTGTGCTGACAGTGTCAAAACATGTTTTTCAGCAGAAATAAACATGTTTCTGCAAGTTTGGTCAACCCCATGTAAGTTATGGGTCAGTAACAGCTCACTTTTCAAAACGTGTTTTTCAGCCCGAAATAAACACGTTTTTTCAGACTTCAGAATCTCCATGTAACTGCAAGGCTCAGAAGAGCCCACACACTCAGGTCTTAACCCCAGTGTGCTGAAAGTGTCAAAACATGTTTTTCAGCAGAAATAAACATGTTTCTGCAAGTTTGGTCAACCCCATGTAAGTTATGGGGTAGTAACAGCACACTTTTCAAAACGTGTTTTTCAGCCCGAAATAAACGCGTTTTTTCAGACAGCTGTATCCCTATGTAACTGCAAGGCTCAGAAGAGCCCACACACTCAGGTCTTAACCCCAGTGTGCTGAAAGTGTCAAAACATGTTTTTCAGCAGAAATAAACATGTTTCTGCAAGTTTGGTCAACCCCATGTAAGTTATGGGGCAGTAACAGCTCACTTTTCAAAACGTGTTTTTCAGCCCGAAGTAAACGCGTTTTTTCAGACAGCTGTATCCCTATGTAACTGCAAGGCTCAGAAGAGCCCACACACTCAGGTCTTAACCCCAGTGTGCTGACAGTGTCAAAACATGTTTTTCAGCAGAAATAAACATGTTTCTGCAAGTTTGGTCAACCCCATGTAAGTTATGGGGCAGTAACAGCTCACTTTTCAAAACGTGTTTTTCAGCCCGAAATAAACGCGTTTTTTCAGACAGCTGTATCCCTATGTAACTGCAAGGCTCAGAAGAGCCCACACACTCAGGTCTTAACCCCAGTGTGCTGAAAGTGTCAAAACATGTTTTTCAGCAGAAATAAACATGTTTCTGCAAGTTTGGTCAACCCCATGTAAGTTATGGGGCAGTAACAGCACACTTTTCAAAACGTGTTTTTCAGCCCGAAATAAACGCGTTTTTTCAGACAGCTGTATCCCTATGTAACTGCAAGGCTCAGAAGAGCCCACACACTCAGGTCTTAACCCCAGTGTGCTGACAGTGTCAAAACATGTTTTTCAGCAGAAATAAACATGTTTCTGCAAGTTTGGTCAACCCCATGTAAGTTATGGGTCAGTAACAGCTCACTTTTCAAAACGTGTTTTTCAGCCCGAAATAAACACGTTTTTTCAGACTTCAGAATCTCCATGTAACTGCAAGGCTCAGAAGAGCCCACACACTCAGGTCTTAACCCCAGTGTGCTGAAAGTGTCAAAACATGTTTTTCAGCAGAAATAAACATGTTTCTGCAAGTTTGGTCAACCCCATGTAAGTTATGGGGTAGTAACAGCACACTTTTCAAAACGTGTTTTTCAGCCCGAAATAAACGCGTTTTTTCAGACAGCTGTATCCCTATGTAACTGCAAGGCTCAGAAGAGCCCACACACTCAGGTCTTAACCCCAGTGTGCTGAAAGTGTCAAAACATGTTTTTCAGCAGAAATAAACATGTTTCTGCAAGTTTGGTCAACCCCATGTAAGTTATGGGGCAGTAACAGCTCACTTTTCAAAACGTGTTTTTCAGCCCGAAATAAACGCGTTTTTTCAGACAGCTGTATCCCTATGTAACTACAAGGCTCAGAAGAGCCCACACACTCAGGTCTTAACCCCAGTGTGCTGAAAGTGTCAAAACATGTTTTTCAGCAGAAATAAACATGTTTCTGCAAGTTTGGTCAACCCCATGTAAGTTATGGGGCAGTAACAGCTCACTTTTCAAAACGTGTTTTTCAGCCCGAAATAAACGCGTTTTTTCAGACAGCTGTATCCCTATGTAACTGCAAGGCTCAGAAGAGCCCACACACTCAGGTCTTAACCCCAGTGTGCTGAAAGTGTCAAAACATGTTTTTCAGCAGAAATAAACATGTTTCTGCAAGTTTGGTCAACCCCATGTAAGTTATGGGGTAGTAACAGCACACTTTTCAAAACGTGTTTTTCAGCCCGAAATAAACGCGTTTTTTCAGACAGCTGTATCCCTATGTAACTGCAAGGCTCAGAAGAGCCCACACACTCAGGTCTTAACCCCACTGTGCAGAAAGTGTCAAAACATGTTTTTCAGCAGAAATAAACATGTTTCTGCAAGTTTGGTCAACCCCACGTAACTTATGGGGCAGTAACAGGTCACTTTTCAAAACGTGTTTTTCAGCCCGAAATAAACACGTTTTTTCAGACAGCTGTATCCCTATGTAACTGCAAGGCTCAGAAGAGCCCACACACTCAGGTCTTAACCCCAGTGTGCTGACAGTGTCAAAACATGTTTTTCAGAAGAAATAAACATGTTTCTGCAAGTTTGGTCAACCCCATGTAAGTTATGGGGCAGTAACAGCACACTTTTCAAAACGTGTTTTTCAGCCCGAGATAAACACGTTTTTTCAGACAGCTGTATCCCTATGTAACTGCAAGGCTCGGAAGAGCCCACACACTCAGGTCTTAACCCCAGTGTGCTGAAAGTGTCAAAACATGTTTTTCAGCAGAAATAAACATGTTTCTGCAAGTTTGGTCAACCCCATGTAAGTTATGGGTCAGTAACAGCTCACTTTTCAAAACGTGTTTTTCAGCCCGAAATAAACACGTTTTTTCAGACTTCAGAATCTCCATGTAACTGCAAGGCTCAGAAGAGCCCACACACTCAGGTCTTAACCCCAGTGTGCTGAAAGTGTCAAAACATGTTTTTCAGCAGAAATAAACATGTTTCTGCAAGTTTGGTCAACCCCATGTAACTTATGGGGCATTAACAGCTCACTTTTCAAAACGTGTTTTTCAGCCCGAAATAAACGCGTTTTTTCAGACAGCTGTATCCCTATGTAACTGCAAGGCTCAGAAGAGCCCACACACTCAGGTCTTAACCCCAGTGTGCTGAAAGTGTCAAAACATGTTTTTCAGAAGAAATAAACATGTTTCTGCAAGTTTGGTCAACCCCATGTAAGTTATGGGGCAGTAACAGCACACTTTTCAAAACGTGTTTTTCAGCCCGAGATAAACACGTTTTTTCAGACAGCTGTATCCCTATGTAACTGCAAGGCTCAGAAGAGCCCACACACTCAGGTCTTAACCCCAGTGTGCTGAAAGTGTCAAAACATGTTTTTCAGCAGAAATAAATATGTTTCTGCAAGTTTGGTCAACCCCATGTAAGTTATGGGTCAGTAACAGCTCACTTTTCAAAACGTGTTTTTCAGCCCGAAATAAACGCGTTTTTTCAGACAGCTGTATCCCTATGTAACTGCAAGGCTCAAAAGAGCCCACACACTCAGGTCTTAACCCCAGTGTGCTGAAAGTGTCAAAACATGTTTTTCAGCAGAAATAAACATGTTTCTGCAAGTTTGGTCAACCCCATGTAAGTTATGGGGTAGTAACAGCACACTTTTCAAAACGTGTTTTTCAGCCCGAAATAAACGCGTTTTTTCAGACAGCTGTATCCCTATGTAACTGCAAGGCTCAGAAGAGCCCACACACTCAGGTCTTAACCCCAGTGTGCTGAAAGTGTCAAAACATGTTTTTCAGCAGAAATAAACATGTTTCTGCAAGTTTGGTCAACCCCATGTAACTTATGGGGCAGTAACAGCTCACTTTTCAAAACGTGTTTTTCAGCCCGAAATAAACGCGTTTTTTCTGACAGCTGTATCCCTATGTAACTGCAAGGCTCAGAAGAGCCCACACACTCAGGTCTTAACCCCAGTGTGCTGAAAGTGTCAAAACATGTTTTTCAGCAGAAATAAACATGTTTCTGCAAGTTTGGTCAACCCCATGTAAGTTATGGGTCAGTAACAGCTCACTTTTCAAAACGTGTTTTTCAGCCCGAAATAAACGCGTTTTTTCAGACAGCTGTATCCCTATGTAACTGCAAGGCTCAGAAGAGCCCACACACTCAGGTCTTAACCCCAGTGTGCTGAAAGTGTCAAAACATGTTTTTCAGCAGAAATAAACATGTTTCTGCAAGTTTGGTCAACCCCATGTAAGTTATGGGGTAGTAACAACACACTTTTCAAAACGTGTTTTTCAGCCCGAAATAAACGCGTTTTTTCAGACAGCTGTATCCCTATGTAACTGCAAGGCTCAGAAGAGCCCACACACTCAGGTCTTAACCCCAGTGTGCTGACAGTGTCAAAACATGTTTTTCAGCAGAAATAAACATGTTTCTGCAAGTTTGGTCAACCCCATGTAAGTTATGGGTCAGTAACAGCTCACTTTTCAAAACGTGTTTTTCAGCCCGAAATAAACGCGTTTTTTCAGACAGCTGTATCCCTATGTAACTGCAAGGCTCAGAAGAGCCCACACACTCAGGTCTTAACCCCAGTGTGCTGAAAGTGTCAAAACATGTTTTTCAGCAGAAATAAACATGTTTCTGCAAGTTTGGTCAACCCCATGTAAGTTATGGGTCAGTAACAGCTCACTTTTCAAAACGTGTTTTTCAGCCCGAAATAAACACGTTTTTTCAGACTTCAGAATCTCCATGTAACTGCAAGGCTCAGAAGAGCCCACACACTCAGGTCTTAACCCCAGTGTGCTGAAAGTGTCAAAACATGTTTTTCAGCAGAAATAAACATGTTTCTGCAAGTTTGGTCAACCCCATGTAACTTATGGGGCATTAACAGCTCACTTTTCAAAACGTGTTTTTCAGCCCGAAATAAACGCGTTTTTTCAGACAGCTGTATCCCTATGTAACTGCAAGGCTCAGAAGAGCCCACACACTCAGGTCTTAACCCCAGTGTGCTGAAAGTGTCAAAACATGTTTTTCAGAAGAAATAAACATGTTTCTGCAAGTTTGGTCAACCCCATGTAAGTTATGGGGCAGTAACAGCACACTTTTCAAAACGTGTTTTTCAGCCCGAGATAAACACGTTTTTTCAGACAGCTGTATCCCTATGTAACTGCAAGGCTCAGAAGAGCCCACACACTCAGGTCTTAACCCCAGTGTGCTGAAAGTGTCAAAACATGTTTTTCAGCAGAAATAAACATGTTTCTGCAAGTTTGGTCAACCCCATGTAAGTTATGGGTCAGTAACAGCTCACTTTTCAAAACGTGTTTTTCAGCCCGAAATAAACGCGTTTTTTCAGACAGCTGTATCCCTATGTAACTGCAAGGCTCAAAAGAGCCCACACACTCAGGTCTTAACCCCAGTGTGCTGAAAGTGTCAAAACATGTTTTTCAGCAGAAATAAACATGTTTCTGCAAGTTTGGTCAACCCCATGTAAGTTATGGGGTAGTAACAACACACTTTTCAAAACGTGTTTTTCAGCCCGAAATAAACGCGTTTTTTCAGACAGCTGTATCCCTATGTAACTGCAAGGCTCAGAAGAGCCCACACACTCAGGTCTTAACCCCACTGTGCAGAAAGTGTCAAAACATGTTTTTCAGCAGAAATAAACATGTTTCTGCAAGTTTGGTCAACCCCATGTAACTTATGGGGCAGTAACAGCTCACTTTTCAAAACGTGTTTTTCAGCCCGAAATAAACGCGTTTTTTTCTGACAGCTGTATCCCTATGTAACTGCAAGGCTCAGAAGAGCCCACACACTCAGGTCTTAACCCCAGTGTGCTGAAAGTCTCAAAACATGTTTTTCAGCAGAAATAAACATGTTTCTGCAAGTTTGGTCAACCCCACGTAACTTATGGGGCAGTAACAGGTCACTTTTCAAAACGTGTTTTTCAGCCCGAAATAAACACGTTTTTTCAGACAGCTGTATCCCTATGTAACTGCAAGGCTCAGAAGAGCCCACACACTCAGGTCTTAACCCCAGTGTGCTGACAGTGTCAAAACATGTTTTTCAGAAGAAATAAACATGTTTCTGCAAGTTTGGTCAACCCCATGTAAGTTATGGGGCAGTAACAGCACACTTTTCAAAACGTGTTTTTCAGCCCGAGATAAACACGTTTTTTCAGACAGCTGTATCCCTATGTAACTGCAAGGCTCGGAAGAGCCCACACACTCAGGTCTTAACCCCAGTGTGCTGAAAGTGTCAAAACATGTTTTTCAGCAGAAATAAACATGTTTCTGCAAGTTTGGTCAACCCCATGTAAGTTATGGGTCAGTAACAGCTCACTTTTCAAAACGTGTTTTTCAGCCCGAAATAAACACGTTTTTTCAGACTTCAGAATCTCCATGTAACTGCAAGGCTCAGAAGAGCCCACACACTCAGGTCTTAACCCCAGTGTGCTGAAAGTGTCAAAACATGTTTTTCAGCAGAAATAAACATGTTTCTGCAAGTTTGGTCAACCCCATGTAACTTATGGGGCATTAACAGCTCACTTTTCAAAACGTGTTTTTCAGCCCGAAATAAACGCGTTTTTTCAGACAGCTGTATCCCTATGTAACTGCAAGGCTCAGAAGAGCCCACACACTCAGGTCTTAACCCCAGTGTGCTGAAAGTGTCAAAACATGTTTTTCAGAAGAAATAAACATGTTTCTGCAAGTTTGGTCAACCCCATGTAAGTTATGGGGCAGTAACAGCACACTTTTCAAAACGTGTTTTTCAGCCCGAGATAAACACGTTTTTTCAGACAGCTGTATCCCTATGTAACTGCAAGGCTCAGAAGAGCCCACACACTCAGGTCTTAACCCCAGTGTGCTGAAAGTGTCAAAACATGTTTTTCAGCAGAAATAAATATGTTTCTGCAAGTTTGGTCAACCCCATGTAAGTTATGGGTCAGTAACAGCTCACTTTTCAAAACGTGTTTTTCAGCCCGAAATAAACGCGTTTTTTCAGACAGCTGTATCCCTATGTAACTGCAAGGCTCAAAAGAGCCCACACACTCAGGTCTTAACCCCAGTGTGCTGAAAGTGTCAAAACATGTTTTTCAGCAGAAATAAACATGTTTCTGCAAGTTTGGTCAACCCCATGTAAGTTATGGGGTAGTAACAACACACTTTTCAAAACGTGTTTTTCAGCCCGAAATAAACGCGTTTTTTCAGACAGCTGTATCCCTATGTAACTGCAAGGCTCAGAAGAGCCCACACACTCAGGTCTTAACCCCACTGTGCAGAAAGTGTCAAAACATGTTTTTCAGCAGAAATAAACATGTTTCTGCAAGTTTGGTCAACCCCATGTAACTTATGGGGCAGTAACAGCTCACTTTTCAAAACGTGTTTTTCAGCCCGAAATAAACGCGTTTTTTTCTGACAGCTGTATCCCTATGTAACTGCAAGGCTCAGAAGAGCCCACACACTCAGGTCTTAACCCCAGTGTGCTGAAAGTCTCAAAACATGTTTTTCAGCAGAAATAAACATGTTTCTGCAAGTTTGGTCAACCCCACGTAACTTATGGGGCAGTAACAGGTCACTTTTCAAAACGTGTTTTTCAGCCCGAAATAAACACGTTTTTTCAGACAGCTGTATCCCTATGTAACTGCAAGGCTCAGAAGAGCCCACACACTCAGGTCTTAACCCCAGTGTGCTGACAGTGTCAAAACATGTTTTTCAGAAGAAATAAACATGTTTCTGCAAGTTTGGTCAACCCCATGTAAGTTATGGGGCAGTAACAGCACACTTTTCAAAACGTGTTTTTCAGCCCGAGATAAACACGTTTTTTCAGACAGCTGTATCCCTATGTAACTGCAAGGCTCGGAAGAGCCCACACACTCAGGTCTTAACCCCAGTGTGCTGAAAGTGTCAAAACATGTTTTTCAGCAGAAATAAACATGTTTCTGCAAGTTTGGTCAACCCCATGTAAGTTATGGGTCAGTAACAGCTCACTTTTCAAAACGTGTTTTTCAGCCCGAAATAAACACGTTTTTTCAGACTTCAGAATCTCCATGTAACTGCAAGGCTCAGAAGAGCCCACACACTCAGGTCTTAACCCCAGTGTGCTGAAAGTGTCAAAACATGTTTTTCAGCAGAAATAAACATGTTTCTGCAAGTTTGGTCAACCCCATGTAACTTATGGGGCATTAACAGCTCACTTTTCAAAACGTGTTTTTCAGCCCGAAATAAACGCGTTTTTTCAGACAGCTGTATCCCTATGTAACTGCAAGGCTCAGAAGAGCCCACACACTCAGGTCTTAACCCCAGTGTGCTGAAAGTGTCAAAACATGTTTTTCAGAAGAAATAAACATGTTTCTGCAAGTTTGGTCAACCCCATGTAAGTTATGGGGCAGTAACAGCACACTTTTCAAAACGTGTTTTTCAGCCCGAGATAAACACGTTTTTTCAGACAGCTGTATCCCTATGTAACTGCAAGGCTCAGAAGAGCCCACACACTCAGGTCTTAACCCCAGTGTGCTGAAAGTGTCAAAACATGTTTTTCAGCAGAAATAAATATGTTTCTGCAAGTTTGGTCAACCCCATGTAAGTTATGGGTCAGTAACAGCTCACTTTTCAAAACGTGTTTTTCAGCCCGAAATAAACGCGTTTTTTCAGACAGCTGTATCCCTATGTAACTGCAAGGCTCAAAAGAGCCCACACACTCAGGTCTTAACCCCAGTGTGCTGAAAGTGTCAAAACATGTTTTTCAGCAGAAATAAACATGTTTCTGCAAGTTTGGTCAACCCCATGTAAGTTATGGGGTAGTAACAACACACTTTTCAAAACGTGTTTTTCAGCCCGAAATAAACGCGTTTTTTCAGACAGCTGTATCCCTATGTAACTGCAAGGCTCAGAAGAGCCCACAGACTCAGGTCTTAACCCCACTGTGCAGAAAGTGTCAAAACATGTTTTTCAGCAGAAATAAACATGTTTCTGCAAGTTTGGTCAACCCCATGTAAGTTATGGGTCAGTAACAGCTCACTTTTCAAAACGTGTTTTTCAGCCCGAAATAAACGCGTTTTTTCAGACAGCTGTATCCCTATGTAACTGCAAGGCTCAGAAGAGCCCACACACTCAGGTCTTAACCCCAGTGTGCTGAAAGTGTCAAAACATGTTTTTAAGCAGAAATAAACATGTTTCTGCAAGTTTGGTCAACCCCATGTAAGTTATGGGGTAGTAACAACACACTTTTCAAAACGTGTTTTTCAGCCCGAAATAAACGCGTTTTTTCAGACAGCTGTATCCCTATGTAACTGCAAGGCTCAGAAGAGCCCACACACTCAGGTCTTAACCCCAGTGTGCTGACAGTGTCAAAACATGTTTTTCAGCAGAAATAAACATGTTTCTGCAAGTTTGGTCAACCCCATGTAAGTTATGGGTCAGTAACAGCTCACTTTTCAAAACGTGTTTTTCAGCCCGAAATAAACGCGTTTTTTCAGACAGCTGTATCCCTATGTAACTGCAAGGCTCAGAAGAGCCCACACACTCAGGTCTTAACCCCACTGTGCAGAAAGTGTCAAAACATGTTTTTCAGCAGAAATAAACATGTTTCTGCAAGTTTGGTCAACCCCATGTAACTTATGGGGCAGTAACAGCTCACTTTTCAAAACGTGTTTTTCAGCCCGAAATAAACGCGTTTTTTCTGACAGCTGTATCCCTATGTAACTGCAAGGCTCAGAAGAGCCCACACACTCAGGTCTTAACCCCAGTGTGCTGAAAGTCTCAAAACATGTTTTTCAGCAGAAATAAACATGTTTCTGCAAGTTTGGTCAACCCCACGTAACTTATGGGGCAGTAACAGGTCACTTTTCAAAACGTGTTTTTCAGCCCGAAATAAACACGTTTTTTCAGACAGCTGTATCCCTATGTAACTGCAAGGCTCAGAAGAGCCCACACACTCAGGTCTTAACCCCAGTGTGCTGACAGTGTCAAAACATGTTTTTCAGAAGAAATAAACATGTTTCTGCAAGTTTGGTCAACCCCATGTAAGTTATGGGGCAGTAACAGCACACTTTTCAAAACGTGTTTTTCAGCCCGAGATAAACACGTTTTTTCAGACAGCTGTATCCCTATGTAACTGCAAGGCTCGGAAGAGCCCACACACTCAGGTCTTAAACCCAGTGTGCTGAAAGTGTCAAAACATGTTTTTCAGCAGAAATAAACATGTTTCTGCAAGTTTGGTCAACCCCATGTAAGTTATGGGTCAGTAACAGCTCACTTTTCAAAACGTGTTTTTCAGCCCGAAATAAACACGTTTTTTCAGACTTCAGAATCTCCATGTAACTGCAAGGCTCAGAAGAGCCCACACACTCAGGTCTTAACCCCAGTGTGCTGAAAGTGTCAAAACATGTTTTTCAGCAGAAATAAACATGTTTCTGCAAGTTTGGTCAACCCCATGTAACTTATGGGGCATTAACAGCTCACTTTTCAAAACGTGTTTTTCAGCCCGAAATAAACGCGTTTTTTCAGACAGCTGTATCCCTATGTAACTGCAAGGCTCAGAAGAGCCCACACACTCAGGTCTTAACCCCAGTGTGCTGAAAGTGTCAAAACATGTTTTTCAGAAGAAATAAACATGTTTCTGCAAGTTTGGTCAACCCCATGTAAGTTATGGGGCAGTAACAGCACACTTTTCAAAACGTGTTTTTCAGCCCGAGATAAACACGTTTTTTCAGACAGCTGTATCCCTATGTAACTGCAAGGCTCAGAAGAGCCCACACACTCAGGTCTTAACCCCAGTGTGCTGAAAGTGTCAAAACATGTTTTTCAGCAGAAATAAATATGTTTCTGCAAGTTTGGTCAACCCCATGTAAGTTATGGGTCAGTAACAGCTCACTTTTCAAAACGTGTTTTTCAGCCCGAAATAAACGCGTTTTTTCAGACAGCTGTATCCCTATGTAACTGCAAGGCTCAAAAGAGCCCACACACTCAGGTCTTAACCCCAGTGTGCTGAAAGTGTCAAAACATGTTTTTCAGCAGAAATAAACATGTTTCTGCAAGTTTGGTCAACCCCATGTAAGTTATGGGGTAGTAACAACACACTTTTCAAAACGTGTTTTTCAGCCCGAAATAAACGCGTTTTTTCAGACAGCTGTATCCCTATGTAACTGCAAGGCTCAGAAGAGCCCACAGACTCAGGTCTTAACCCCACTGTGCAGAAAGTGTCAAAACATGTTTTTCAGCAGAAATAAACATGTTTCTGCAAGTTTGGTCAACCCCATGTAACTTATGGGGCAGTAACAGCTCACTTTTCAAAACGTGTTTTTCAGCCCGAAATAAACGCGTTTTTTCTGACAGCTGTATCCCTATGTAACTGCAAGGCTCAGAAGAGCCCACACACTCAGGTCTTAACCCCAGTGTGCTGAAAGTGTCAAAACATGTTTTTCAGCAGAAATAAACATGTTTCTGCAAGTTTGGTCAACCCCATGTAAGTTATGGGTCAGTAACAGCTCACTTTTCAAAACGTGTTTTTCAGCCCGAAATAAACGCGTTTTTTCAGACAGCTGTATCCCTATGTAACTGCAAGGCTCAGAAGAGCCCACACACTCAGGTCTTAACCCCAGTGTGCTGAAAGTGTCAAAACATGTTTTTCAGCAGAAATAAACATGTTTCTGCAAGTTTGGTCAACCCCATGTAAGTTATGGGGTAGTAACAACACACTTTTCAAAACGTGTTTTTCAGCCCGAAATAAACGCGTTTTTTCAGACAGCTGTATCCCTATGTAACTGCAAGGCTCAGAAGAGCCCACACACTCAGGTCTTAACCCCAGTGTGCTGACAGTGTCAAAACATGTTTTTTAGCAGAAATAAACATGTTTCTGCAAGTTTGGTCAACCCCATGTAAGTTATGGGTCAGTAACAGCTCACTTTTCAAAACGTGTTTTTCAGCCCGAAATAAACGCGTTTTTTCAGACAGCTGTATCCCTATGTAACTGCAAGGCTCAGAAGAGCCCACACACTCAGGTCTTAACCCCAGTGTGCTGAAAGTGTCAAAACATGTTTTTCAGCAGAAATAAACATGTTTCTGCAAGTTTGGTCAACCCCATGTAAGTTATGGGTCAGTAACAGCTCACTTTTCAAAACGTGTTTTTCAGCCCGAAATAAACACGTTTTTTCAGACTTCAGAATCTCCATGTAACTGCAAGGCTCAGAAGAGCCCACACACTCAGGTCTTAACCCCAGTGTGCTGAAAGTGTCAAAACATGTTTTTCAGCAGAAATAAACATGTTTCTGCAAGTTTGGTCAACCCCATGTAACTTATGGGGCATTAACAGCTCACTTTTCAAAACGTGTTTTTCAGCCCGAAATAAACGCGTTTTTTCAGACAGCTGTATCCCTATGTAACTGCAAGGCTCAGAAGAGCCCACACACTCAGGTCTTAACCCCAGTGTGCTGAAAGTGTCAAAACATGTTTTTCAGAAGAAATAAACATGTTTCTGCAAGTTTGGTCAACCCCATGTAAGTTATGGGGCAGTAACAGCACACTTTTCAAAACGTGTTTTTCAGCCCGAGATAAACACGTTTTTTCAGACAGCTGTATCCCTATGTAACTGCAAGGCTCAGAAGAGCCCACACACTCAGGTCTTAACCCCAGTGTGCTGAAAGTGTCAAAACATGTTTTTCAGCAGAAATAAACATGTTTCTGCAAGTTTGGTCAACCCCATGTAAGTTATGGGTCAGTAACAGCTCACTTTTCAAAACGTGTTTTTCAGCCCGAAATAAACGCGTTTTTTCAGACAGCTGTATCCCTATGTAACTGCAAGGCTCAAAAGAGCCCACACACTCAGGTCTTAACCCCAGTGTGCTGAAAGTGTCAAAACATGTTTTTCAGCAGAAATAAACATGTTTCTGCAAGTTTGGTCAACCCCATGTAAGTTATGGGGTAGTAACAACACACTTTTCAAAACGTGTTTTTCAGCCCGAAATAAACGCGTTTTTTCAGACAGCTGTATCCCTATGTAACTGCAAGGCTCGGAAGAGCCCACACACTCAGGTCTTAACCCCAGTGTGCTGAAAGTGTCAAAACATGTTTTTCAGCAGAAATAAACATGTTTCTGCAAGTTTGGTCAACCCCATGTAAGTTATGGGTCAGTAACAGCTCACTTTTCAAAACGTGTTTTTCAGCCCGAAATAAACACGTTTTTTCAGACTTCAGAATCTCCATGTAACTGCAAGGCTCAGAAGAGCCCACACACTCAGGTCTTAACCCCAGTGTGCTGAAAGTGTCAAAACATGTTTTTCAGCAGAAATAAACATGTTTCTGCAAGTTTGGTCAACCCCATGTAACTTATGGGGCATTAACAGCTCACTTTTCAAAACGTGTTTTTCAGCCCGAAATAAACGCGTTTTTTCAGACAGCTGTATCCCTATGTAACTGCAAGGCTCAGAAGAGCCCACACACTCAGGTCTTAACCCCAGTGTGCTGAAAGTGTCAAAACATGTTTTTCAGAAGAAATAAACATGTTTCTGCAAGTTTGGTCAACCCCATGTAAGTTATGGGGCAGTAACAGCACACTTTTCAAAACGTGTTTTTCAGCCCGAGATAAACACGTTTTTTCAGACAGCTGTATCCCTATGTAACTGCAAGGCTCAGAAGAGCCCACACACTCAGGTCTTAACCCCAGTGTGCTGAAAGTGTCAAAACATGTTTTTCAGCAGAAATAAATATGTTTCTGCAAGTTTGGTCAACCCCATGTAAGTTATGGGTCAGTAACAGCTCACTTTTCAAAACGTGTTTTTCAGCCCGAAATAAACGCGTTTTTTCAGACAGCTGTATCCCTATGTAACTGCAAGGCTCAAAAGAGCCCACACACTCAGGTCTTAACCCCAGTGTGCTGAAAGTGTCAAAACATGTTTTTCAGCAGAAATAAACATGTTTCTGCAAGTTTGGTCAACCCCATGTAAGTTATGGGGTAGTAACAACACACTTTTCAAAACGTGTTTTTCAGCCCGAAATAAACGCGTTTTTTCAGACAGCTGTATCCCTATGTAACTGCAAGGCTCAGAAGAGCCCACAGACTCAGGTCTTAACCCCACTGTGCAGAAAGTGTCAAAACATGTTTTTCAGCAGTAATAAACATGTTTCTGCAAGTTTGGTCAACCCCATGTAAGTTATGGGTCAGTAACAGCTCACTTTTCAAAACGTGTTTTTTAGCCCGAAATAAACGCGTTTTTTCTGACAGCTGTATCCCTATGTAACTGCAAGGCTCAGAAGAGCCCACACACTCAGGTCTTAACCCCAGTGTGCTGAAAGTGTCAAAACATGTTTTTCAGCAGAAATAAACATGTTTCTGCAAGTTTGGTCAACCCCATGTAAGTTATGGGGTAGTAACAACACACTTTTCAAAACGTGTTTTTCAGCCCGAAATAAACGCGTTTTTTCAGACAGCTGTATCCCTATGTAACTGCAAGGCTCAGAAGAGCCCACACACTCAGGTCTTAACCCCAGTGTGCTGACAGTGTCAAAACATGTTTTTCAGCAGAAATAAACATGTTTCTGCAAGTTTGGTCAACCCCATGTAAGTTATGGGTCAGTAACAGCTCACTTTTCAAAACGTGTTTTTCAGCCCGAAATAAACGCGTTTTTTCAGACAGCTGTATCCCTATGTAACTGCAAGGCTCAGAAGAGCCCACACACTCAGGTCTTAACCCCAGTGTGCTGAAAGTGTCAAAACATGTTTTTCAGCAGAAATAAACATGTTTCTGCAAGTTTGGTCAACCCCATGTAAGTTATGGGTCAGTAACAGCTCACTTTTCAAAACGTGTTTTTCAGCCCGAAATAAACACGTTTTTTCAGACTTCAGAATCTCCATGTAACTGCAAGGCTCAGAAGAGCCCACACACTCAGGTCTTAACCCCAGTGTGCTGAAAGTGTCAAAACATGTTTTTCAGCAGAAATAAACATGTTTCTGCAAGTTTGGTCAACCCCATGTAACTTATGGGGCATTAACAGCTCACTTTTCAAAACGTGTTTTTCAGCCCGAAATAAACGCGTTTTTTCAGACAGCTGTATCCCTATGTAACTGCAAGGCTCAGAAGAGCCCACACACTCAGGTCTTAACCCCAGTGTGCTGAAAGTGTCAAAACATGTTTTTCAGAAGAAATAAACATGTTTCTGCAAGTTTGGTCAACCCCATGTAAGTTATGGGGCAGTAACAGCACACTTTTCAAAACGTGTTTTTCAGCCCGAGATAAACACGTTTTTTCAGACAGCTGTATCCCTATGTAACTGCAAGGCTCAGAAGAGCCCACACACTCAGGTCTTAACCCCAGTGTGCTGAAAGTGTCAAAACATGTTTTTCAGCAGAAATAAACATGTTTCTGCAAGTTTGGTCAACGCCATGTAACTTATGGGGCAGTAACAGCTCACTTTTCAAAACGTGTTTTTCAGCCCGAAATAAACGCGTTTTTTCTGACAGCTGTATCCCTATGTAACTGCAAGGCTCAGAAGAGCCCACACACTCAGGTCTTAACCCCAGTGTGCTGACAGTGTCAAAACGTTTTTCAGAAGAAATAAACATGTTTCTGCAAGTTTGGTCAACCCCATGTAAGTTATGGGGCAGTAACAGCACACTTTTCAAAACGTGTTTTTCAGCCCGAGATAAACACGTTTTTTCAGACAGCTGTATCCCTATGTAACTGCAAGGCTCAGAAGAGCCCACACACTCAGGTCTTAACCCCAGTGTGCTGAAAGTGTCAAAACATGTTTTTCAGCAGAAATAAACATGTTTCTGCAAGTTTGGTCAACCCCATGTAAGTTATGGGTCAGTAACAGCTCACTTTTCAAAACGTGTTTTTCAGCCCGAAATAAACACGTTTTTTCAGACTTCAGAATCTCCATGTAACTGCAAGGCTCAGAAGAGCCCACACACTCAGGTCTTAACCCCAGTGTGCTGAAAGTGTCAAAACATGTTTTTCAGCAGAAATAAACATGTTTCTGCAAGTTTGGTCAACCCCATGTAAGTTATGGGGCAGTAACAGCTCACTTTTCAAAACGTGTTTTTCAGCCCGAAATAAACGCGTTTTTTCAGACAGCTGTATCCCTATGTAACTGCAAGGCTCAGAAGAGCCCACAAACTCAGGTCTTAACCCCAGTGTGCTGAAAGTGTCAAAACATGTTTTTCAGCAGAAATAAACATGTTTCTGCAAGTTTGGTCAACCCCACGTAACTTATGGGGCAGTAACAGGTCACTTTTCAAAACGTGTTTTTTAGCCCGAAATAAACACGTTTTTTCAGACAGCTGTATCCCTATGTAACTGCAAGGCTCAGAAGAGCCCACACACTCAGGTCTTAACCCCAGTGTGCTGAAAGTGTCAAAACATGTTTTTTCAGCAGAAATAAACATGTTTCTGCAAGTTTGGTCAACCCCATGTATCTTATGGGGCAGTAACAGGTCACTTTTCAAAACGTGTTTTTCAGCCCGAAATAAACACGTTTTTTCAGACAGCTGTATCCCTATGTAACTGCAAGGCTCAGAAGAGCCCACACACTCAGGTCTTAACCCCAGTGTGCTGAAAGTGTCAAAACATGTTTTTCAGCAGAAATAAACATGTTTCTGCAAGTTTGGTCAACCCCATGTAAGTTATGGGTCAGTAACAGCTCACTTTTCAAAACGTGTTTTTCAGCCCGAAATAAACGCGTTTTTTCAGACAGCTGTATCCCTATGTAACTGCAAGGCTCAGAAGAGCCCACAAACTCAGGTCTTAACCCCAGTGTGCTGAAAGTGTCAAAACATGTTTTTCAGCAGAAATAAACATGTTTCTGCAAGTTTGGTCAACCCCATGTAAGTTATGGGTCAGTAACAGCTCACTTTTCAAAACGTGTTTTTCAGCCCGAAATAAACGCGTTTTTTCAGACAGCTGTATCCCTATGTAACTGCAAGGCTCAGAAGAGCCCACAAACTCAGGTCTTAACCCCAGTGTGCTGAAAGTGTCAAAACATGTTTTTCAGCAGAAATAAACATGTTTCTGCAAGTTTGGTCAACCCCATGTAAGTTATGGGTCAGTAACAGCTCACTTTTCAAAACGTGTTTTTCAGCCCGAAATAAACGCGTTTTTTCAGACAGCTGTATCCCTATGTAACTGCAAGGCTCAGAAGAGCCCACACACTCAGGTCTTAACCCCAGTGTGCTGACAGTGTCAAAACATGTTTTTCAGCAGAAATAAACATGTTTCTGCAAGTTTGGTCAACCCCATGTAAGTTATGGGGCAGTAACAGCTCACTTTTCAAAACGTGTTTTTCAGCCCGAAATAAACGCGTTTTTTCAGACAGCTGTATCCCTATGTAACTGCAAGGCTCAGAAGAGCCCACAAACTCAGGTCTTAACCCCAGTGTGCTGAAAGTGTCAAAACATGTTTTTCAGCAGAAATAAACATGTTTCTGCAAGTTTGGTCAACCCCATGTAAGTTATGGGTCAGTAACAGCTCACTTTTCAAAACGTGTTTTTCAGCCCGAAATAAACGCGTTTTTTCAGACAGCTGTATCCCTATGTAACTGCAAGGCTCAGAAGAGCCCACAAACTCAGGTCTTAACCCCAGTGTGCTGAAAGTGTCAAAACATGTTTTTCAGCAGAAATAAACATGTTTCTGCAAGTTTGGTCAACCCCATGTAAGTTATGGGTCAGTAACAGCTCACTTTTCAAAACGTGTTTTTCAGCCCGAAATAAACGCGTTTTTTCAGACAGCTGTATCCCTATGTAACTGCAAGGCTCAGAAGAGCCCACACACTCAGGTCTTAACCCCAGTGTGCTGACAGTGTCAAAACATGTTTTTCAGCAGAAATAAACATGTTTCTGCAAGTTTGGTCAACCCCATGTAAGTTATGGGGCAGTAACAGCTCACTTTTCAAAACGTGTTTTTCAGCCCGAAATAAACGCGTTTTTTCAGACAGCTGTATCCCTATGTAACTGCAAGGCTCAGAAGAGCCCACACACTCAGGTCTTAACCCCAGTGTGCTGAAAGTGTCAAAACATGTTTTTCAGCAGAAATAAACATGTTTCTGCAAGTTTGGTCAACCCCATGTAAGTTATGGGTCAGTAACAGCTCACTTTTCAAAACGTGTTTTTCAGCCCGAAATAAACGCGTTTTTTCAGACAGCTGTATCCCTATGTAACTGCAAGGCTCAAAAGAGCCCACACACTCAGGTCTTAACCCCAGTGTGCTGAAAGTGTCAAAACATGTTTTTCAGCAGAAATAAACATGTTTCTGCAAGTTTGGTCAACCCCATGTAAGTTATGGGGTAGTAACAACACACTTTTCAAAACGTGTTTTTCAGCCCGAAATAAACGCGTTTTTTCAGACAGCTGTATCCCTATGTAACTGCAAGGCTCAGAAGAGCCCACACACTCAGGTCTTAACCCCACTGTGCAGAAAGTGTCAAAACATGTTTTTCAGCAGAAATAAACATGTTTCTGCAAGTTTGGTCAACCCCATGTAACTTATGGGGCAGTAACAGCTCACTTTTCAAAACGTGTTTTTCAGCCCGAAATAAACGCGTTTTTTCTGACAGCTGTATCCCTATGTAACTGCAAGGCTCAGAAGAGCCCACACACTCAGGTCTTAACCCCAGTGTGCTGAAAGTGTCAAAACATGTTTTTCAGCAGAAATAAACATGTTTCTGCAAGTCTGGTCAACCCCATGTAAGTTATGGGTCAGTAACAGCTCACTTTTCAAAACGTGTTTTTCAGCCCGAAATAAACGCGTTTTTTCAGACAGCTGTATCCCTATGTAACTGCAAGGCTCAGAAGAGCCCACACACGCAGGTCTTAACCCCAGTGTGCTGAAAGTGTCAAAACATGTTTTTCAGCAGAAATAAACATGTTTCTGCAAGTTTGGTCAACCCCATGTAAGTTATGGGGTAGTAACAACACACTTTTCAAAACGTGTTTTTCAGCCCGAAATAAACGTGTTTTTTCAGACAGCTGTATCCCTATGTAACTGCAAGGCTCAGAAGAGCCCACACACTCAGGTCTTAACCCCAGTGTGCTGACAGTGTCAAAACATGTTTTTCAGCAGAAATAAACATGTTTCTGCAAGTTTGGTCAACCCCATGTAAGTTATGGGGTAGTAACAGCACACTTTTCAAAACGTGTTTTTCAGCCCGAAATAAACGCGTTTTTTTCAGACAGCTGTATTCCTATGTAACTACAAGGCTCAGAAGAGCCCACACACTCAGGTCTTAACCCCAGTGTGCTGAAAGTGTCAAAACATGTTTTTCAGCAGAAATAAACATGTTTCTGCAAGTTTGGTCAACCCCATGTAAGTTATGGGTCAGTAACAGCTCACTTTTCAAAACGTGTTTTTCAGCCCGAAATAAACGCGTTTTTTCAGACAGCTGTATCCCTAGGTAACTGCAAGGCTCAGAAGAGCCCACACACTCAGGTCTTAACCCCAGTGTGCTGAAAGTGTCAAAACATGTTTTTCAGCAGAAATAAACATGTTTCTGCAAGTTTGGTCAACCCCATGTAAGTTATGGGTCAGTAACAGCTCACTTTTCAAAACGTGTTTTTCAGCCCGAAATAAACACGTTTTTTCAGACTTCAGAATCTCCATGTAACTGCAAGGCTCAGAAGAGCCCACACACTCAGGTCTTAACCCCAGTGTGCTGAAAGTGTCAAAACATGTTTTTCAGCAGATATAAACATGTTTCTGCAAGTTTGGTCAACCCCATGTAAGTTATGGGTCAGTAACAGCTCACTTTTCAAAACGTGTTTTTCAGCCCGAAATAAACGCGTTTTTTCAGACAGCTGTATCCCTATGTAACTGCAAGGCTCAGAAGAGCCCACACACTCAGGTCTTAACCCCAGTGTGCTGAAAGTGTCAAAACATGTTTTTCAGCAGAAATAAACATGTTTCTGCAAGTTTGGTCAACCCCATGTAAGTTATGGGGTAGTAACAACACACTTTTCAAAACGTGTTTTTCAGCCCGAAATAAACGCGTTTTTTCAGACAGCTGTATCCCTATGTAACTGCAAGGCTCAGAAGAGCCCACACACTCAGGTCTTAACCCCAGTGTGCTGACAGTGTCAAAACATGTTTTTCAGCAGAAATAAACATGTTTCTGCAAGTTTGGTCAACGCCATGTAACTTATGGGGCAGTAACAGCTCACTTTTCAAAACGTGTTTTTCAGCCCGAAATAAACGCGTTTTTTCTGACAGCTGTATCCCTATGTAACTGCAAGGCTCAGAAGAGCCCACACACTCAGGTCTTAACCCCAGTGTGCTGACAGTGTCAAAACGTTTTTCAGAAGAAATAAACATGTTTCTGCAAGTTTGGTCAACCCCATGTAAGTTATGGGGCAGTAACAGCACACTTTTCAAAACGTGTTTTTCAGCCCGAGATAAACACGTTTTTTCAGACAGCTGTATCCCTATGTAACTGCAAGGCTCAGAAGAGCCCACACACTCAGGTCTTAACCCCAGTGTGCTGAAAGTGTCAAAACATGTTTTTCAGCAGAAATAAACATGTTTCTGCAAGTTTGGTCAACCCCATGTAAGTTATGGGTCAGTAACAGCTCACTTTTCAAAACGTGTTTTTCAGCCCGAAATAAACACGTTTTTTCAGACTTCAGAATCTCCATGTAACTGCAAGGCTCAGAAGAGCCCACACACTCAGGTCTTAACCCCAGTGTGCTGAAAGTGTCAAAACATGTTTTTCAGCAGAAATAAACATGTTTCTGCAAGTTTGGTCAACCCCATGTAAGTTATGGGGCAGTAACAGCTCACTTTTCAAAACGTGTTTTTCAGCCCGAAATAAACGCGTTTTTTCAGACAGCTGTATCCCTATGTAACTGCAAGGCTCAGAAGAGCCCACAAACTCAGGTCTTAACCCCAGTGTGCTGAAAGTGTCAAAACATGTTTTTCAGCAGAAATAAACATGTTTCTGCAAGTTTGGTCAACCCCATGTAACTTATGGGGCAGTAACAGCTCACTTTTCAAAACGTGTTTTTCAGCCCGAAATAAACGCGTTTTTTCAGACAGCTGTATCCCTATGTAACTGCAAGGCTCAGAAGAGCCCACACACTCAGGTCTTAACCCCACTGTGCAGAAAGTGTCAAAACATGTTTTTCAGCAGAAATAAACATGTTTCTGCAAGTTTGGTCAACCCCACGTAACTTATGGGGCAGTAACAGGTCACTTTTCAAAACGTGTTTTTTAGCCCGAAATAAACACGTTTTTTCAGACAGCTGTATCCCTATGTAACTGCAAGGCTCAGAAGAGCCCACACACTCAGGTCTTAACCCCAGTGTGCTGAAAGTGTCAAAACATGTTTTTTCAGCAGAAATAAACATGTTTCTGCAAGTTTGGTCAACCCCATGTATCTTATGGGGCAGTAACAGGTCACTTTTCAAAACGTGTTTTTCAGCCCGAAATAAACACGTTTTTTCAGACAGCTGTATCCCTATGTAACTGCAAGGCTCAGAAGAGCCCACACACTCAGGTCTTAACCCCAGTGTGCTGAAAGTGTCAAAACATGTTTTTCAGCAGAAATAAACATGTTTCTGCAAGTTTGGTCAACCCCATGTAAGTTATGGGTCAGTAACAGCTCACTTTTCAAAACGTGTTTTTCAGCCCGAAATAAACGCGTTTTTTCAGACAGCTGTATCCCTATGTAACTGCAAGGCTCAGAAGAGCCCACAAACTCAGGTCTTAACCCCAGTGTGCTGAAAGTGTCAAAACATGTTTTTCAGCAGAAATAAACATGTTTCTGCAAGTTTGGTCAACCCCATGTAAGTTATGGGTCAGTAACAGCTCACTTTTCAAAACGTGTTTTTCAGCCCGAAATAAACGCGTTTTTTCAGACAGCTGTATCCCTATGTAACTGCAAGGCTCAGAAGAGCCCACAAACTCAGGTCTTAACCCCAGTGTGCTGAAAGTGTCAAAACATGTTTTTCAGCAGAAATAAACATGTTTCTGCAAGTTTGGTCAACCCCATGTAAGTTATGGGTCAGTAACAGCTCACTTTTCAAAACGTGTTTTTCAGCCCGAAATAAACGCGTTTTTTCAGACAGCTGTATCCCTATGTAACTGCAAGGCTCAGAAGAGCCCACAAACTCAGGTCTTAACCCCAGTGTGCTGAAAGTGTCAAAACATGTTTTTCAGCAGAAATAAACATGTTTCTGCAAGTTTGGTCAACCCCATGTAAGTTATGGGTCAGTAACAGCTCACTTTTCAAAACGTGTTTTTCAGCCCGAAATAAACGCGTTTTTTCAGACAGCTGTATCCCTATGTAACTGCAAGGCTCAGAAGAGCCCACAAACTCAGGTCTTAACCCCAGTGTGCTGAAAGTGTCAAAACATGTTTTTCAGCAGAAATAAACATGTTTCTGCAAGTTTGGTCAACCCCATGTAAGTTATGGGTCAGTAACAGCTCACTTTTCAAAACGTGTTTTTCAGCCCGAAATAAACGCGTTTTTTCAGACAGCTGTATCCCTATGTAACTGCAAGGCTCAGAAGAGCCCACACACTCAGGTCTTAACCCCAGTGTGCTGACAGTGTCAAAACATGTTTTTCAGCAGAAATAAACATGTTTCTGCAAGTTTGGTCAACCCCATGTAAGTTATGGGGCAGTAACAGCTCACTTTTCAAAACGTGTTTTTCAGCCCGAAATAAACGCGTTTTTTCAGACAGCTGTATCCCTATGTAACTGCAAGGCTCAGAAGAGCCCACACACTCAGGTCTTAACCCCAGTGTGCTGAAAGTGTCAAAACATGTTTTTCAGCAGAAATAAACATGTTTCTGCAAGTTTGGTCAACCCCATGTAAGTTATGGGTCAGTAACAGCTCACTTTTCAAAACGTGTTTTTCAGCCCGAAATAAACGCGTTTTTTCAGACAGCTGTATCCCTATGTAACTGCAAGGCTCAAAAGAGCCCACACACTCAGGTCTTAACCCCAGTGTGCTGAAAGTGTCAAAACATGTTTTTCAGCAGAAATAAACATGTTTCTGCAAGTTTGGTCAACCCCATGTAAGTTATGGGGTAGTAACAACACACTTTTCAAAACGTGTTTTTCAGCCCGAAATAAACGCGTTTTTTCAGACAGCTGTATCCCTATGTAACTGCAAGGCTCAGAAGAGCCCACACACTCAGGTCTTAACCCCACTGTGCAGAAAGTGTCAAAACATGTTTTTCAGCAGAAATAAACATGTTTCTGCAAGTTTGGTCAACCCCATGTAACTTATGGGGCAGTAACAGCTCACTTTTCAAAACGTGTTTTTCAGCCCGAAATAAACGCGTTTTTTCTGACAGCTGTATCCCTATGTAACTGCAAGGCTCAGAAGAGCCCACACACTCAGGTCTTAACCCCAGTGTGCTGAAAGTGTCAAAACATGTTTTTCAGCAGAAATAAACATGTTTCTGCAAGTTTGGTCAACCCCATGTAAGTTATGGGGTAGTAACAACACACTTTTCAAAACGTGTTTTTCAGCCCGAAATAAACGTGTTTTTTCAGACAGCTGTATCCCTATGTAACTGCAAGGCTCAGAAGAGCCCACACACTCAGGTCTTAACCCCAGTGTGCTGACAGTGTCAAAACATGTTTTTCAGCAGAAATAAACATGTTTCTGCAAGTTTGGTCAACCCCATGTAAGTTATGGGGTAGTAACAGCACACTTTTCAAAACGTGTTTTTCAGCCCGAAATAAACGCGTTTTTTTCAGACAGCTGTATCCCTATGTAACTACAAGGCTCAGAAGAGCCCACACACTCAGGTCTTAACCCCAGTGTGCTGAAAGTGTCAAAACATGTTTTTCAGCAGAAATAAACATGTTTCTGCAAGTTTGGTCAACCCCATGTAAGTTATGGGGCAGTAACAGCTCACTTTTCAAAACGTGTTTTTCAGCCCGAAATAAACGCGTTTTTTCAGACAGCTGTATCCCTATGTAACTGCAAGGCTCAGAAGAGCCCACACACTCAGGTCTTAACCCCAGTGTGCTGAAAGTGTCAAAACATGTTTTTCAGCAGAAATAAACATGTTTCTGCAAGTTTGGTCAACCCCATGTAAGTTATGGGGTAGTAACAGCACACTTTTCAAAACGTGTTTTTCAGCCCGAAACAAACGCGTTTTTTCAGACAGCTGTATCCCTATGTAACTGCAAGGCTCAGAAGAGCCCACACACTCAGGTCTTAACCCCAGTGTGCTGACAGTGTCAAAACATGTTTTTCAGCAGAAATAAACATGTTTCTGCAAGTTTGGTCAACGCCATGTAACTTATGGGGCAGTAACAGCTCACTTTTCAAAACGTGTTTTTCAGCCCGAAATAAACGCGTTTTTTCAGACAGCTGTATCCCTATGTAACTGCAAGGCTCAGAAGAGCCCACACACTCAGGTCTTAACCCCAGTGTGCTGACAGTGTCAAAACATGTTTTTCAGCAGAAATAAACATGTTTCTGCAAGTTTGGTCAACCCCATGTAAGTTATGGGGTAGTAACAGCACACTTTTCAAAACGTGTTTTTCAGCCCGAAATAAACGCGTTTTTTTCAGACAGCTGTATCCCTATGTAACTACAAGGCTCAGAAGAGCCCACACACTCAGGTCTTAACCCCAGTGTGCTGAAAGTGTCAAAACATGTTTTTCAGCAGAAATAAACATGTTTCTGCAAGTTTGGTCAACCCCATGTAAGTTATGGGGCAGTAACAGCTCACTTTTCAAAACGTGTTTTTCAGCCCGAAATAAACGCGTTTTTTCAGACAGCTGTATCCCTATGTAACTGCAAGGCTCAGAAGAGCCCACACACTCAGGTCTTAACCCCAGTGTGCTGAAAGTGTCAAAACATGTTTTTCAGCAGAAATAAACATGTTTCTGCAAGTTTGGTCAACCCCATGTAAGTTATGGGTCAGTAACAGCTCACTTTTCAAAACGTGTTTTTCAGCCCGAAATAAACGCGTTTTTTCAGACAGCTGTATCCCTATGTAACTGCAAGGCTCAAAAGAGCCCACACACTCAGGTCTTAACCCCAGTGTGCTGAAAGTGTCAAAACATGTTTTTCAGCAGAAATAAACATGTTTCTGCAAGTTTGGTCAACCCCATGTAAGTTATGGGGTAGTAACAACACACTTTTCAAAACGTGTTTTTCAGCCCGAAATAAACGCGTTTTTTCAGACAGCTGTATCCCTATGTAACTGCAAGGCTCAGAAGAGCCCACACACTCAGGTCTTAACCCCACTGTGCAGAAAGTGTCAAAACATGTTTTTCAGCAGAAATAAACATGTTTCTGCAAGTTTGGTCAACCCCATGTAACTTATGGGGCAGTAACAGCTCACTTTTCAAAACGTGTTTTTCAGCCCGAAATAAACGCGTTTTTTCTGACAGCTGTATCCCTATGTAACTGCAAGGCTCAGAAGAGCCCACACACTCAGGTCTTAACCCCAGTGTGCTGAAAGTGTCAAAACATGTTTTTCAGCAGAAATAAACATGTTTCTGCAAGTTTGGTCAACCCCATGTAAGTTATGGGGTAGTAACAACACACTTTTCAAAACGTGTTTTTCAGCCCGAAATAAACGTGTTTTTTCAGACAGCTGTATCCCTATGTAACTGCAAGGCTCAGAAGAGCCCACACACTCAGGTCTTAACCCCAGTGTGCTGACAGTGTCAAAACATGTTTTTCAGCAGAAATAAACATGTTTCTGCAAGTTTGGTCAACCCCATGTAAGTTATGGGGTAGTAACAGCACACTTTTCAAAACGTGTTTTTCAGCCCGAAATAAACGCGTTTTTTTCAGACAGCTGTATCCCTATGTAACTACAAGGCTCAGAAGAGCCCACACACTCAGGTCTTAACCCCAGTGTGCTGAAAGTGTCAAAACATGTTTTTCAGCAGAAATAAACATGTTTCTGCAAGTTTGGTCAACCCCATGTAAGTTATGGGGCAGTAACAGCTCACTTTTCAAAACGTGTTTTTCAGCCCGAAATAAACGCGTTTTTTCAGACAGCTGTATCCCTATGTAACTGCAAGGCTCAGAAGAGCCCACACACTCAGGTCTTAACCCCAGTGTGCTGAAAGTGTCAAAACATGTTTTTCAGCAGAAATAAACATGTTTCTGCAAGTTTGGTCAACCCCATGTAAGCTATGGGGTAGTAACAGCACACTTTTCAAAACGTGTTTTTCAGCCCGAAATAAACGCGTTTTTTCAGACAGCTGTATCCCTATGTAACTGCAAGGCTCAGAAGAGCCCACACACTCAGGTCTTAACCCCAGTGTGCTGACAGTGTCAAAACATGTTTTTCAGCAGAAATAAACATGTTTCTGCAAGTTTGGTCAACGCCATGTAACTTATGGGGCAGTAACAGCTCACTTTTCAAAACGTGTTTTTCAGCCCGAAATAAACGCGTTTTTTCAGACAGCTGTATCCCTATGTAACTGCAAGGCTCAGAAGAGCCCACACACTCAGGTCTTAACCCCAGTGTGCTGACAGTGTCAAAACATGTTTTTCAGCAGAAATAAACATGTTTCTGCAAGTTTGGTCAACCCCATGTAAGTTATGGGTCAGTAACAGCTCACTTTTCAAAACGTGTTTTTCAGCCCGAAATAAACGCGTTTTTTCAGACAGCTGTATCCCTATGTAACTGCAAGGCTCAGAAGAGCCCACAAACTCAGGTCTTAACCCCAGTGTGCTGAAAGTGTCAAAACATGTTTTTCAGCAGAAATAAACATGTTTCTGCAAGTTTGGTCAACCCCATGTAACTTATGGGGCAGTAACAGCTCACTTTTCAAAACGTGTTTTTCAGCCCGAAATAAACGCGTTTTTTCAGACAGCTGTATCCCTATGTAACTGCAAGGCTCAGAAGAGCCCACACACTCAGGTCTTAACCCCACTGTGCAGAAAGTGTCAAAACATGTTTTTCAGCAGAAATAAACATGTTTCTGCAAGTTTGGTCAACCCCACGTAACTTATGGGGCAGTAACAGCTCACTTTTCAAAACGTGTTTTTCAGCCCGAAATAAACACGTTTTTTCAGACAGCTGTATCCCTATGTAACTGCAAGGCTCAGTAGAGCCCACACACTCAGGTCTTAACCCCAGTGTGCTGAAAGTGTCAAAACATGTTTTTCAGCAGAAATAAACATGTTTCTGCAAGTTTGGTCAACCCCATGTAAGTTATGGGTCAGTAACAGCTCACTTTTCAAAACGTGTTTTTCAGCCCGAAATAAACGCGTTTTTTCAGACAGCTGTATCCCTATGTAACTGCAAGGCTCAGAAGAGCCCACAAACTCAGGTCTTAACCCCAGTGTGCTGAAAGTGTCAAAACATGTTTTTCAGCAGAAATAAACATGTTTCTGCAAGTTTGGTCAACCCCATGTAAGTTATGGGTCAGTAACAGCTCACTTTTCAAAACGTGTTTTTCAGCCCGAAATAAACGCGTTTTTTCAGACAGCTGTATCCCTATGTAACTGCAAGGCTCAGAAGAGCCCACACACTCAGGTCTTAACCCCAGTGTGCTGACAGTGTCAAAACATGTTTTTCAGCAGAAATAAACATGTTTCTGCAAGTTTGGTCAACCCCATGTAAGTTATGGGGCAGTAACAGCTCACTTTTCAAAACGTGTTTTTCAGCCCGAAATAAACGCGTTTTTTCAGACAGCTGTATCCCTATGTAACTGCAAGGCTCAGAAGAGCCCACACACTCAGGTCTTAACCCCAGTGTGCTGAAAGTGTCAAAACATGTTTTTCAGCAGAAATAAACATGTTTCTGCAAGTTTGGTCAACCCCATGTAAGTTATGGGGCAGTAACAGCTCACTTTTCAAAACGTGTTTTTCAGCCCGAAATAAACACGTTTTTTCAGACTTCAGAATCTCCATGTAACTGCAAGGCTCAGAAGAGCCCACACACTCAGGTCTTAACCCCAGTGTGCTGAAAGTGTCAAAACATGTTTTTCAGCAGAAATAAACATGTTTCTGCAAGTTTGGTCAACCCCATGTAAGTTATGGGGCAGTAACAGCTCACTTTTCAAAACGTGTTTTTCAGCCCGAAATAAACGCGTTTTTTCAGACAGCTGTATCCCTATGTAACTGCAAGGCTCAGAAGAGCCCACAAACTCAGGTCTTAACCCCAGTGTGCTGAAAGTGTCAAAACATGTTTTTCAGCAGAAATAAACATGTTTCTGCAAGTTTGGTCAACCCCATGTAACTTATGGGGCAGTAACAGCTCACTTTTCAAAACGTGTTTTTCAGCCCGAAATAAACGCGTTTTTTCAGACAGCTGTATCCCTATGTAACTGCAAGGCTCAGAAGAGCCCACACACTCAGGTCTTAACCCCAGTGTGCTGAAAGTGTCAAAACATGTTTTTCAGCAGAAATAAACATGTTTCTGCAAGTTTGGTCAACCCCATGTAAGTTATGGGTCAGTAACAGCTCACTTTTCAAAACGTGTTTTTCAGCCCGAAATAAACGCGTTTTTTCAGACAGCTGTATCCCTATGTAACTGCAAGGCTCAGAAGAGCCCACACACTCAGGTCTTAACCCCAGTGTGCTGACAGTGTCAAAACATGTTTTTCAGCAGAAATAAACATGTTTCTGCAAGTTTGGTCAACCCCATGTAAGTTATGGGGCAGTAACAGCTCACTTTTCAAAACGTGTTTTTCAGCCCGAAATAAACGCGTTTTTTCAGACAGCTGTATCCCTATGTAACTGCAAGGCTCAGAAGAGCCCACACACTCAGGTCTTAACCCCAGTGTGCTGAAAGTGTCAAAACATGTTTTTCAGCAGAAATAAACATGTTTCTGCAAGTTTGGTCAACCCCATGTAAGTTATGGGGCAGTAACAGCTCACTTTTCAAAACGTGTTTTTCAGCCCGAAATAAACGCGTTTTTTCAGACAGCTGTATCCCTATGTAACTGCAAGGCTCAGAAGAGCCCACAAACTCAGGTCTTAACCCCAGTGTGCTGAAAGTGTCAAAACATGTTTTTCAGCAGAAATAAACATGTTTCTGCAAGTTTGGTCAACCCCATGTAACTTATGGGGCAGTAACAGCTCACTTTTCAAAACGTGTTTTTCAGCCCGAAATAAACGCGTTTTTTCAGACAGCTGTATCCCTATGTAACTGCAAGGCTCAGAAGAGCCCACACACTCAGGTCTTAACCCCAGTGTGCTGAAAGTGTCAAAACATGTTTTTCAGCAGAAATAAACATGTTTCTGCAAGTTTGGTCAACCCCATGTAAGTTATGGGGTAGTAACAACACACTTTTCAAAACGTGTTTTTCAGCCCGAAATAAACGCGTTTTTTCAGACAGCTGTATCGCTATGTAACTGCAAGGCTCAGAAGAGCCCACACACTCAGGTCTTAACCCCAGTGTGCTGACAGTGTCAAAACATGTTTTTCAGCAGAAATAAACATGTTTCTGCAAGTTTGGTCAACCCCATGTAACTTATGGGGCAGTAACAGCTCACTTTTCAAAACGTGTTTTTCAGCCCGAAATAAACGCGTTTTTTCAGACAGCTGTATCCCTATGTAACTGCAAGGCTCAGAAGAGCCCACACACTCAGGTCTTAACCCCAGTGTGCTGAAAGTGTCAAAACATGTTTTTCAGCAGAAATAAACATGTTTCTGCAAGTTTGGTCAACCCCATGTAAGTTATGGGGTAGTAACAGCACACTTTTCAAAACGTGTTTTTCAGCCCGAAATAAACGCGTTTTTTCAGACAGCTGTATCCCTATGTAACTGCAAGGCTCAGAAGAGCCCACAAACTCAGGTCTTAACCCCAGTGTGCTGAAAGTGTCAAAACATGTTTTTCAGCAGAAATAAACATGTTTCTGCAAGTTTGGTCAACCCCATGTAAGTTATGGGTCAGTAACAGCTCACTTTTCAAAACGTGTTTTTCAGCCCGAAATAAACGCGTTTTTTCAGACAGCTGTATCCCTATGTAACTGCAAGGCTCAGAAGAGCCCACACACTCAGGTCTTAACCCCAGTGTGCTGAAAGTGTCAAAACATGTTTTTCAGCAGAAATAAACATGTTTCTGCAAGTTTGGTCAACCCCATGTAAGTTATGGGTCAGTAACAGCTCACTTTTCAAGACGTGTTTTTCAGCCCGAAATAAACACGTTTTTTCAGACAGCTGTATCCCTATGTAACTGCAAGGCTCAGTAGAGCCCACACACTCAGGTCTTAACCCCAGTGTGCTGACAGTGTCAAAACATGTTTTTCAGCAGAAATAAACATGTTTCTGCAAGTTTGGTCAACCCCATGTAAGTTATGGGGTAGTAACAGCACACTTTTCAAAACGTGTTTTTCAGCCCGAAATAAACACGTTTTTTCAGACAGCTGTATCCCTATGTAACTACAAGGCTCAGAAGAGCCCACACACTCAGGTCTTAACCCCAGTGTGCTGAAAGTGTCAAAACATGTTTTTCAGCAGAAATAAACATGTTTCTGCAAGTTTGGTCAACCCCATGTAAGTTATGGGGTAGTAACAACACACTTTTCAAAACGTGTTTTTCAGCCCGAAATAAACGCGTTTATTCAGACAGCTGTATCCCTATGTAACTGCAAGGCTCAGAAGAGCCCACACACTCAGGTCTTAACCCCAGTGTGCTGACAGTGTCAAAACATGTTTTTCAGCAGAAATAAACATGTTTCTGCAAGTTTGGTCAACCCCATGTAAGTTATGGGTCAGTAACAGCTCACTTTTCAAAACGTGTTTTTCAGCCCGAAATAAACGCGTTTTTTCAGACAGCTGTATCCCTATGTAACTGCAAGGCTCAGAAGAGCCCACACGCGCAGGTCTAACCCCAGTGTGCTGAAAGTGTCAAAACATGTTTTTCAGCAGAAATAAACATGTTTCTGCAAGTTTGGTCAACCCCATGTAAGTTATGGGGTAGTAACAACACACTTTTCAAAACGTGTTTTTCAGCCCGAAATAAACGTGTTTTTTCAGACAGCTGTATCCCTATGTAACTGCAAGGCTCAGAAGAGCCCACACACTCAGGTCTTAACCCCAGTGTGCTGACAGTGTCAAAACATGTTTTTCAGCAGAAATAAACATGTTTCTGCAAGTTTGGTCAACCCCATATAAGTTATGGGGTAGTAACAGCACACTTTTCAAAACGTGTTTTTCAGCCCGAAATAAACGCGTTTTTTTCAGACAGCTGTATCCCTATGTAACTACAAGGCTCAGAAGAGCCCACACACTCAGGTCTTAACCCCAGTGTGCTGAAAGTGTCAAAACATGTTTTTCAGCAGAAATAAACATGTTTCTGCAAGTTTGGTCAACCCCATGTAAGTTATGGGGCAGTAACAGCTCACTTTTCAAAACGTGTTTTTCAGCCCGAAATAAACGCGTTTTTTCAGACAGCTGTATCCCTATGTAACTGCAAGGCTCAGAAGAGCCCACACACTCAGGTCTTAACCCCAGTGTGCTGAAAGTGTCAAAACATGTTTTTCAGCAGAAATAAACATGTTTCTGCAAGTTTGGTCAACCCCATGTAAGTTATGGGGTAGTAACAGCACACTTTTCAAAACGTGTTTTTCAGCCCGAAATAAACGCGTTTTTTCAGACAGCTGTATCCCTATGTAACTGCAAGGCTCAGAAGAGCCCACACACTCAGGTCTTAACCCCAGTGTGCTGACAGTGTCAAAACATGTTTTTCAGCAGAAATAAACATGTTTCTGCAAGTTTGGTCAACGCCATGTAACTTATGGGGCAGTAACAGCTCACTTTTCAAAACGTGTTTTTCAGCCCGAAATAAACGCGTTTTTTCTGACAGCTGTATCCCTATGTAACTGCAAGGCTCAGAAGAGCCCACACACTCAGGTCTTAACCCCAGTGTGCTGACAGTGTCAAAACGTTTTTCAGAAGAAATAAACATGTTTCTGCAAGTTTGGTCAACCCCATGTAAGTTATGGGGCAGTAACAGCACACTTTTCAAAACGTGTTTTTCAGCCCGAGATAAACACGTTTTTTCAGACAGCTGTATCCCTATGTAACTGCAAGGCTCAGAAGAGCCCACACACTCAGGTCTTAACCCCAGTGTGCTGAAAGTGTCAAAACATGTTTTTCAGCAGAAATAAACATGTTTCTGCAAGTTTGGTCAACCCCATGTAAGTTATGGGTCAGTAACAGCTCACTTTTCAAAACGTGTTTTTCAGCCCGAAATAAACACGTTTTTTCAGACTTCAGAATCTCCATGAAACTGCAAGGCTCAGAAGAGCCCACACACTCAGGTCTTAACCCCAGTGTGCTGAAAGTGTCAAAACATGTTTTTCAGCAGAAATAAACATGTTTCTGCAAGTTTGGTCAACCCCATGTAAGTTATGGGTCAGTAACAGCTCACTTTTCAAAACGTGTTTTTGAGCCCGAAATAAACGCGTTTTTTCAGACAGCTGTATCCCTATGTAACTGCAAGGCTCAGAAGAGCCCACAAACTCAGGTCTTAACCCCAGTGTGCTGAAAGTGTCAAAACATGTTTTTCAGCAGAAATAAACATGTTTCTGCAAGTTTGGTCAACCCCATGTAACTTATGGGGCAGTAACAGCTCACTTTTCAAAACGTGTTTTTCAGCCCGAAATAAACGCGTTTTTTCAGACAGCTGTATCCCTATGTAACTGCAAGGCTCAGAAGAGCCCACACACTCAGGTCTTAACCCCACTGTGCAGAAAGTGTCAAAACATGTTTTTCAGCAGAAATAAACATGTTTCTGCAAGTTTGGTCAACCCCACGTAACTTATGGGGCAGTAACAGGTCACTTTTCAAAACGTGTTTTTCAGCCCGAAATAAACACGTTTTTTCAGACAGCTGTATCCCTATGTAACTGCAAGGCTCAGTAGAGCCCACACACTCAGGTCTTAACCCCAGTGTGCTGAAAGTGTCAAAACATGTTTTTCAGCAGAAATAAACATGTTTCTGCAAGTTTGGTCAACCCCATGTAAGTTATGGGTCAGTAACAGCTCACTTTTCAAAACGTGTTTTTCAGCCCGAAATAAACGCGTTTTTTCAGACAGCTGTATCCCTATGTAACTGCAAGGCTCAGAAGAGCCCACAAACTCAGGTCTTAACCCCAGTGTGCTGAAAGTGTCAAAACATGTTTTTCAGCAGAAATAAACATGTTTCTGCAAGTTTGGTCAACCCCATGTAAGTTATGGGTCAGTAACAGCTCACTTTTCAAAACGTGTTTTTCAGCCCGAAATAAACGCGTTTTTTCAGACAGCTGTATCCCTATGTAACTGCAAGGCTCAGAAGAGCCCACACACTCAGGTCTTAACCCCAGTGTGCTGACAGTGTCAAAACATGTTTTTCAGCAGAAATAAACATGTTTCTGCAAGTTTGGTCAACCCCATGTAAGTTATGGGGCAGTAACAGCTCACTTTTCAAAACGTGTTTTTCAGCCCGAAATAAACGCGTTTTTTCAGACAGCTGTATCCCTATGTAACTGCAAGGCTCAGAAGAGCCCACACACTCAGGTCTTAACCCCAGTGTGCTGAAAGTGTCAAAACATGTTTTTCAGCAGAAATAAACATGTTTCTGCAAGTTTGGTCAACCCCATGTAAGTTATGGGTCAGTAACAGCTCACTTTTCAAAACGTGTTTTTCAGCCCGAAATAAACACGTTTTTTCAGACTTCAGAATCTCCATGTAACTGCAAGGCTCAGAAGAGCCCACACACTCAGGTCTTAACCCCAGTGTGCTGAAAGTGTCAAAACATGTTTTTCAGCAGAAATAAACATGTTTCTGCAAGTTTGGTCAACCCCATGTAAGTTATGGGGCAGTAACAGCTCACTTTTCAAAACGTGTTTTTCAGCCCGAAATAAACGCGTTTTTTCAGACAGCTGTATCCCTATGTAACTGCAAGGCTCAGAAGAGCCCACAAACTCAGGTCTTAACCCCAGTGTGCTGAAAGTGTCAAAACATGTTTTTCAGCAGAAATAAACATGTTTCTGCAAGTTTGGTCAACCCCATGTAACTTATGGGGCAGTAACAGCTCACTTTTCAAAACGTGTTTTTCAGCCCGAAATAAACGCGTTTTTTCAGACAGCTGTATCCCTATGTAACTGCAAGGCTCAGAAGAGCCCACACACTCAGGTCTTAACCCCAGTGTGCTGAAAGTGTCAAAACATGTTTTTCAGCAGAAATAAACATGTTTCTGCAAGTTTGGTCAACCCCATGTAAGTTATGGGGTAGTAACAACACACTTTTCAATACGTGTTTTTCAGCCCGAAATAAACGCGTTTTTTCAGACAGCTGTATCCCTATGTAACTGCAAGGCTCAGAAGAGCCCACACACTCAGGTCTTAACCCCAGTGTGCTGACAGTGTCAAAACATGTTTTTCAGCAGAAATAAACATGTTTCTGCAAGTTTGGTCAACCCCATGTAACTTATGGGGCAGTAACAGCTCACTTTTCAAAACGTGTTTTTCAGCCCGAAATAAACGCGTTTTTTCAGACAGCTGTATCCCTATGTAACTGCAAGGCTCAGAAGAGCCCACACACTCAGGTCTTAACCCCAGTGTGCTGAAAGTGTCAAAACATGTTTTTCAGCAGAAATAAACATGTTTCTGCAAGTTTGGTCAACCCCATGTAAGTTATGGGGTAGTAACAGCACACTTTTCAAAACGTGTTTTTCAGCCCGAAATAAACGCGTTTTTTCAGACAGCTGTATCCCTATGTAACTGCAAGGCTCAGAAGAGCCCACACACTCAGGTCTTAACCCCAGTGTGCTGAAAGTGTCAAAACATGTTTTTCAGCAGAAATAAACATGTTTCTGCAAGTTTGGTCAACCCCATGTAAGTTATGGGGCAGTAACAGCTCACTTTTCAAAACGTGTTTTTCAGCCCGAAATAAACGCGTTTTTTCAGACAGCTGTATCCCTATGTAACTGCAAGGCTCAGAAGAGCCCACAAACTCAGGTCTTAACCCCAGTGTGCTGAAAGTGTCAAAACATGTTTTTCAGCAGAAATAAACATGTTTCTGCAAGTTTGGTCAACCCCATGTAAGTTATGGGTCAGTAACAGCTCACTTTTCAAAACGTGTTTTTCAGCCCGAAATAAACGCGTTTTTTCAGACAGCTGTATCCCTATGTAACTGCAAGGCTCAGAAGAGCCCACACACTCAGGTCTTAACCCCAGTGTGCTGAAAGTGTCAAAACATGTTTTTTCAGCAGAAATAAACATGTTTCTGCAAGTTTGGTCAACCCCATGTATCTTATGGGGCAGTAACAGGTCACTTTTCAAAACGTGTTTTTCAGCCCGAAATAAACACGTTTTTTCAGACAGCTGTATCCCTATGTAACTGCAAGGCTCAGAAGAGCCCACACACTCAGGTCTTAACCCCAGTGTGCTGAAAGTGTCAAAACATGTTTTTCAGCAGAAATAAACATGTTTCTGCAAGTTTGGTCAACCCCATGTAAGTTATGGGTCAGTAACAGCTCACTTTTCAAAACGTGTTTTTCAGCCCGAAATAAACACGTTTTTTCAGACAGCTGTATCCCTATGTAACTGCAAGGCTCAGAAGAGCCCACACACTCAGGTCTTAACCCCAGTGTGCTGAAAGTGTCAAAACATGTTTTTCAGCAGAAATAAACATGTTTCTGCAAGTTTGGTCAACCCCATGTAAGTTATGGGTCAGTAACAGCTCACTTTTCAAAACGTGTTTTTCAGCCCGAAATAAACACGTTTTTTTCAGACAGCTGTATCCCTATGTAACTGCAAGGCTCAGTAGAGCCCACACACTCAGGTCTTAACCCCAGTGTGCTGACAGTGTCAAAACATGTTTTTCAGCAGAAATAAACATGTTTCTGCAAGTTTGGTCAACCCCATGTAAGTTATGGGGTAGTAACAGCACACTTTTCAAAACGTGTTTTTCAGCCCGAAATAAACGCGTTTTTTCAGACAGCTGTATCCCTATGTAACTACAAGGCTCAGAAGAGCCCACACACTCAGGTCTTAACCCCAGTGTGCTGAAAGTGTCAAAACATGTTTTTCAGCAGAAATAAACATGTTTCTGCAAGTTTGGTCAACCCCATGTAAGTTATGGGGCAGTAACAGCTCACTTTTCAAAACGTGTTTTTCAGCCCGAAATAAACGCGTTTTTTCAGACAGCTGTATCCCTATGTAACTGCAAGGCTCAGAAGAGCCCACACACTCAGGTCTTAACCCCAGTGTGCTGAAAGTGTCAAAACATGTTTTTCAGCAGAAATAAACATGTTTCTGCAAGTTTGGTCAACCCCATGTAAGTTATGGGGTAGTAACAGCACACTTTTCAAAACGTGTTTTTCAGCCCGAAATAAACGCGTTTTTTCAGACAGCTGTATCCCTATGTAACTGCAAGGCTCAGAAGAGCCCACACACTCAGGTCTTAACCCCACTGTGCAGAAAGTGTCAAAACATGTTTTTCAGCAGAAATAAACATGTTTCTGCAAGTTTGGTCAACCCCATGTAAGTTATGGGGTAGTATCAACACACTTTTCAAAACGTGTTTTTCAGCCCGAAATAAACGCGTTTTTTCAGACAGCTGTATCCCTATGTAACTGCAAGGCTCAGAAGAGCCCACACACTCAGGTCTTAACCCCAGTGTGCTGACAGTGTCAAAACATGTTTTTCAGCAGAAATAAACATGTTTCTGCTAGTTTGGTCAACCCCATGTAAGTTATGGGGTAGTAACAGCACACTTTTCAAAACGTGTTTTTCAGCCCGAAATAAACGCGTTTTTTCAGACAGCTGTATCCCTATGTAACTGCAAGGCTCAGAAGAGCCCACACACTCAGGTCTTAACCCCAGTGTGCTGAAAGTGTCAAAACATGTTTTTCAGCAGAAATAAACATGTTTCTGCAAGTTTGGTCAACCCCATGTAAGTTATGGGGCAGTAACAGCTCACTTTTCAAAACGTTTTTTTCAGCCCGAAATAAACGCGTTTTTTCAGACAGCTGTATCCCTATGTAACTGCAAGGCTCAGAAGAGCCCACAAACTCAGGTCTTAACCCCAGTGTGCTGAAAGTGTCAAAACATGTTTTTCAGCAGAAATAAACATGTTTCTGCAAGTTTGGTCAACCCCATGTAAGTTATGGGTCAGTAACAGCTCACTTTTCAAAACGTGTTTTTCAGCCCGAAATAAACGCGTTTTTTCAGACAGCTGTATCCCTATGTAACTGCAAGGCTCAGAAGAGCCCACACACTCAGGTCTTAACCCCAGTGTGCTGAAAGTGTCAAAACATGTTTTTCAGCAGAAATAAACATGTTTCTGCAAGTTTGGTCAACCCCATGTAAGTTATGGGTCAGTAACAGCTCACTTTTCAAAACGTGTTTTTCAGCCCGAAATAAACACGTTTTTTCAGACAGCTGTATCCCTATGTAACTGCAAGGCTCAGAAGAGCCCACACACTCAGGTCTTAACCCCAGTGTGCTGAAAGTGTCAAAACATGTTTTTCAGCAGAAATAAACATGTTTCTGCAAGTTTGGTCAACCCCATGTAAGTTATGGGTCAGTAACAGCTCACTTTTCAAAACGTGTTTTTCAGCCCGAAATAAACGCGTTTTTTCAGACAGCTGTATCCCTATGTAACTGCAAGGCTCAGAAGAGCCCACACACTCAGGTCTTAACCCCAGTGTGCTGAAAGTGTCAAAACATGTTTTTCAGCAGAAATAAACATGTTTCTGCAAGTTTGGTCAACCCCATGTAAGTTATGGGTCAGTAACAGCTCACTTTTCAAAACGTGTTTTTCAGCCCGAAATAAACACGTTTTTTCAGACAGCTGTATCCCTATGTAACTGCAAGGCTCAGTAGAGCCCACACACTCAGGTCTTAACCCCAGTGTGCTGACAGTGTCAAAACATGTTTTTCAGCAGAAATAAACATGTTTCTGCAAGTTTGGTCAACCCCATGTAAGTTATGGGGTAGTAACAGCACACTTTTCAAAACGTGTTTTTCAGCCCGAAATAAACGCGTTTTTTCAGACAGCTGTATCCCTATGTAACTACAAGGCTCAGAAGAGCCCACACACTCAGGTCTTAACCCCAGTGTGCTGAAAGTGTCAAAACATGTTTTTCAGCAGAAATAAACATGTTTCTGCAAGTTTGGTCAACGCCATGTAACTTATGGGTCAGTAACAGCTCACTTTTCAAAACGTGTTTTTCAGCCCGAAATAAACGCGTTTTTTCAGACAGCTGTATCCCTATGTAACTGCAAGGCTCAGAAGAGCCCACACACTCAGGTCTTAACCCCAGTGTGCTGACAGTGTCAAAACATGTTTTTCAGCAGAAATAAACATGTTTCTGCAAGTTTGGTCAACCCCATGTAAGTTATGGGGCAGTAACAGCTCACTTTTCAAAACGTGTTTTTCAGCCCGAAATAAACGCGTTTTTTCAGACAGCTGTATCCCTATGTAACTGCAAGGCTCAGAAGAGCCCACACACTCAGGTCTTAACCCCAGTGTGCTGAAAGTGTCAAAACATGTTTTTCAGCAGAAATAAACATGTTTCTGCAAGTTTGGTCAACCCCATGTAAGTTATGGGTCAGTAACAGCTCACTTTTCAAAACGTGTTTTTCAGCCCGAAATAAACACGTTTTTTCAGACTTCAGAATCTCCATGTAACTGCAAGGCTCAGAAGAGCCCACACACTCAGGTCTTAACCCCAGTGTGCTGAAAGTGTCAAAACATGTTTTTCAGCAGAAATAAACATGTTTCTGCAAGTTTGGTCAACCCCATGTAAGTTATGGGGCAGTAACAGCTCACTTTTCAAAACGTGTTTTTCAGCCCGAAATAAACGCGTTTTTTCAGACAGCTGTATCCCTATGTAACTGCAAGGCTCAGAAGAGCCCACAAACTCAGGTCTTAACCCCAGTGTGCTGAAAGTGTCAAAACATGTTTTTCAGCAGAAATAAACATGTTTCTGCAAGTTTGGTCAACCCCATGTAACTTATGGGGCAGTAACAGCTCACTTTTCAAAACGTGTTTTTCAGCCCGAAATAAACGCGTTTTTTCAGACAGCTGTATCCCTATGTAACTGCAAGGCTCAGAAGAGCCCACACACTCAGGTCTTAACCCCAGTGTGCTGAAAGTGTCAAAACATGTTTTTCAGCAGAAATAAACATGTTTCTGCAAGTTTGGTCAACCCCATGTAAGTTATGGGGTAGTAACAACACACTTTTCAATACGTGTTTTTCAGCCCGAAATAAACGCGTTTTTTCAGACAGCTGTATCCCTATGTAACTGCAAGGCTCAGAAGAGCCCACACACTCAGGTCTTAACCCCAGTGTGCTGACAGTGTCAAAACATGTTTTTCAGCAGAAATAAACATGTTTCTGCAAGTTTGGTCAACCCCATGTAACTTATGGGGCAGTAACAGCTCACTTTTCAAAACGTGTTTTTCAGCCCGAAATAAACGCGTTTTTTCAGACAGCTGTATCCCTATGTAACTGCAAGGCTCAGAAGAGCCCACACACTCAGGTCTTAACCCCAGTGTGCTGAAAGTGTCAAAACATGTTTTTCAGCAGAAATAAACATGTTTCTGCAAGTTTGGTCAACCCCATGTAAGTTATGGGGTAGTAACAGCACACTTTTCAAAACGTGTTTTTCAGCCCGAAATAAACGCGTTTTTTCAGACAGCTGTATCCCTATGTAACTGCAAGGCTCAGAAGAGCCCACACACTCAGGTCTTAACCCCAGTGTGCTGAAAGTGTCAAAACATGTTTTTCAGCAGAAATAAACATGTTTCTGCAAGTTTGGTCAACCCCATGTAAGTTATGGGGCAGTAACAGCTCACTTTTCAAAACGTGTTTTTCAGCCCGAAATAAACGCGTTTTTTCAGACAGCTGTATCCCTATGTAACTGCAAGGCTCAGAAGAGCCCACAAACTCAGGTCTTAACCCCAGTGTGCTGAAAGTGTCAAAACATGTTTTTCAGCAGAAATAAACATGTTTCTGCAAGTTTGGTCAACCCCATGTAAGTTATGGGTCAGTAACAGCTCACTTTTCAAAACGTGTTTTTCAGCCCGAAATAAACGCGTTTTTTCAGACAGCTGTATCCCTATGTAACTGCAAGGCTCAGAAGAGCCCACACACTCAGGTCTTAACCCCAGTGTGCTGAAAGTGTCAAAACATGTTTTTTCAGCAGAAATAAACATGTTTCTGCAAGTTTGGTCAACCCCATGTATCTTATGGGGCAGTAACAGGTCACTTTTCAAAACGTGTTTTTCAGCCCGAAATAAACACGTTTTTTCAGACAGCTGTATCCCTATGTAACTGCAAGGCTCAGAAGAGCCCACACACTCAGGTCTTAACCCCAGTGTGCTGAAAGTGTCAAAACATGTTTTTCAGCAGAAATAAACATGTTTCTGCAAGTTTGGTCAACCCCATGTAAGTTATGGGTCAGTAACAGCTCACTTTTCAAAACGTGTTTTTCAGCCCGAAATAAACACGTTTTTTCAGACAGCTGTATCCCTATGTAACTGCAAGGCTCAGAAGAGCCCACACACTCAGGTCTTAACCCCAGTGTGCTGAAAGTGTCAAAACATGTTTTTCAGCAGAAATAAACATGTTTCTGCAAGTTTGGTCAACCCCATGTAAGTTATGGGTCAGTAACAGCTCACTTTTCAAAACGTGTTTTTCAGCCCGAAATAAACACGTTTTTTTCAGACAGCTGTATCCCTATGTAACTGCAAGGCTCAGTAGAGCCCACACACTCAGGTCTTAACCCCAGTGTGCTGACAGTGTCAAAACATGTTTTTCAGCAGAAATAAACATGTTTCTGCAAGTTTGGTCAACCCCATGTAAGTTATGGGGTAGTAACAGCACACTTTTCAAAACGTGTTTTTCAGCCCGAAATAAACGCGTTTTTTCAGACAGCTGTATCCCTATGTAACTACAAGGCTCAGAAGAGCCCACACACTCAGGTCTTAACCCCAGTGTGCTGAAAGTGTCAAAACATGTTTTTCAGCAGAAATAAACATGTTTCTGCAAGTTTGGTCAACCCCATGTAAGTTATGGGGCAGTAACAGCTCACTTTTCAAAACGTGTTTTTCAGCCCGAAATAAACGCGTTTTTTCAGACAGCTGTATCCCTATGTAACTGCAAGGCTCAGAAGAGCCCACACACTCAGGTCTTAACCCCAGTGTGCTGAAAGTGTCAAAACATGTTTTTCAGCAGAAATAAACATGTTTCTGCAAGTTTGGTCAACCCCATGTAAGTTATGGGGTAGTAACAGCACACTTTTCAAAACGTGTTTTTCAGCCCGAAATAAACGCGTTTTTTCAGACAGCTGTATCCCTATGTAACTGCAAGGCTCAGAAGAGCCCACACACTCAGGTCTTAACCCCACTGTGCAGAAAGTGTCAAAACATGTTTTTCAGCAGAAATAAACATGTTTCTGCAAGTTTGGTCAACCCCATGTAAGTTATGGGGTAGTATCAACACACTTTTCAAAACGTGTTTTTCAGCCCGAAATAAACGCGTTTTTTCAGACAGCTGTATCCCTATGTAACTGCAAGGCTCAGAAGAGCCCACACACTCAGGTCTTAACCCCAGTGTGCTGACAGTGTCAAAACATGTTTTTCAGCAGAAATAAACATGTTTCTGCTAGTTTGGTCAACCCCATGTAAGTTATGGGGTAGTAACAGCACACTTTTCAAAACGTGTTTTTCAGCCCGAAATAAACGCGTTTTTTCAGACAGCTGTATCCCTATGTAACTGCAAGGCTCAGAAGAGCCCACACACTCAGGTCTTAACCCCAGTGTGCTGAAAGTGTCAAAACATGTTTTTCAGCAGAAATAAACATGTTTCTGCAAGTTTGGTCAACCCCATGTAAGTTATGGGGCAGTAACAGCTCACTTTTCAAAACGTTTTTTTCAGCCCGAAATAAACGCGTTTTTTCAGACAGCTGTATCCCTATGTAACTGCAAGGCTCAGAAGAGCCCACAAACTCAGGTCTTAACCCCAGTGTGCTGAAAGTGTCAAAACATGTTTTTCAGCAGAAATAAACATGTTTCTGCAAGTTTGGTCAACCCCATGTAAGTTATGGGTCAGTAACAGCTCACTTTTCAAAACGTGTTTTTCAGCCCGAAATAAACGCGTTTTTTCAGACAGCTGTATCCCTATGTAACTGCAAGGCTCAGAAGAGCCCACACACTCAGGTCTTAACCCCAGTGTGCTGAAAGTGTCAAAACATGTTTTTCAGCAGAAATAAACATGTTTCTGCAAGTTTGGTCAACCCCATGTAAGTTATGGGTCAGTAACAGCTCACTTTTCAAAACGTGTTTTTCAGCCCGAAATAAACACGTTTTTTCAGACAGCTGTATCCCTATGTAACTGCAAGGCTCAGAAGAGCCCACACACTCAGGTCTTAACCCCAGTGTGCTGAAAGTGTCAAAACATGTTTTTCAGCAGAAATAAACATGTTTCTGCAAGTTTGGTCAACCCCATGTAAGTTATGGGTCAGTAACAGCTCACTTTTCAAAACGTGTTTTTCAGCCCGAAATAAACGCGTTTTTTCAGACAGCTGTATCCCTATGTAACTGCAAGGCTCAGAAGAGCCCACACACTCAGGTCTTAACCCCAGTGTGCTGAAAGTGTCAAAACATGTTTTTCAGCAGAAATAAACATGTTTCTGCAAGTTTGGTCAACCCCATGTAAGTTATGGGTCAGTAACAGCTCACTTTTCAAAACGTGTTTTTCAGCCCGAAATAAACACGTTTTTTCAGACAGCTGTATCCCTATGTAACTGCAAGGCTCAGTAGAGCCCACACACTCAGGTCTTAACCCCAGTGTGCTGACAGTGTCAAAACATGTTTTTCAGCAGAAATAAACATGTTTCTGCAAGTTTGGTCAACCCCATGTAAGTTATGGGGTAGTAACAGCACACTTTTCAAAACGTGTTTTTCAGCCCGAAATAAACGCGTTTTTTCAGACAGCTGTATCCCTATGTAACTACAAGGCTCAGAAGAGCCCACACACTCAGGTCTTAACCCCAGTGTGCTGAAAGTGTCAAAACATGTTTTTCAGCAGAAATAAACATGTTTCTGCAAGTTTGGTCAACGCCATGTAACTTATGGGGCAGTAACAGCTCACTTTTCAAAACGTGTTTTTCAGCCCGAAATAAACGCGTTTTTTCTGACAGCTGTATCCCTATGTAACTGCAAGGCTCAGAAGAGCCCACACACTCAGGTCTTAACCCCAGTGTGCTGACAGTGTCAAAACGTTTTTCAGAAGAAATAAACATGTTTCTGCAAGTTTGGTCAACCCCATGTAAGTTATGGGGCAGTAACAGCACACTTTTCAAAACGTGTTTTTCAGCCCGAGATAAACACGTTTTTTCAGACAGCTGTATCCCTATGTAACTGCAAGGCTCAGAAGAGCCCACACACTCAGGTCTTAACCCCAGTGTGCTGAAAGTGTCAAAACATGTTTTTCAGCAGAAATAAACATGTTTCTGCAAGTTTGGTCAACCCCATGTAAGTTATGGGTCAGTAACAGCTCACTTTTCAAAACGTGTTTTTCAGCCCGAAATAAACACGTTTTTTCAGACTTCAGAATCTCCATGTAACTGCAAGGCTCAGAAGAGCCCACACACTCAGGTCTTAACCCCAGTGTGCTGAAAGTGTCAAAACATGTTTTTCAGCAGAAATAAACATGTTTCTGCAAGTTTGGTCAACCCCATGTAAGTTATGGGGCAGTAACAGCTCACTTTTCAAAACGTGTTTTTCAGCCCGAAATAAACGCGTTTTTTCAGACAGCTGTATCCCTATGTAACTGCAAGGCTCAGAAGAGCCCACAAACTCAGGTCTTAACCCCAGTGTGCTGAAAGTGTCAAAACATGTTTTTCAGCAGAAATAAACATGTTTCTGCAAGTTTGGTCAACCCCATGTAACTTATGGGGCAGTAACAGCTCACTTTTCAAAACGTGTTTTTCAGCCCGAAATAAACGCGTTTTTTCAGACAGCTGTATCCCTATGTAACTGCAAGGCTCAGAAGAGCCCACACACTCAGGTCTTAACCCCACTGTGCAGAAAGTGTCAAAACATGTTTTTCAGCAGAAATAAACATGTTTCTGCAAGTTTGGTCAACCCCACGTAACTTATGGGGCAGTAACAGGTCACTTTTCAAAACGTGTTTTTTAGCCCGAAATAAACACGTTTTTTCAGACAGCTGTATCCCTATGTAACTGCAAGGCTCAGAAGAGCCCACACACTCAGGTCTTAACCCCAGTGTGCTGAAAGTGTCAAAACATGTTTTTTCAGCAGAAATAAACATGTTTCTGCAAGTTTGGTCAACCCCATGTATCTTATGGGGCAGTAACAGGTCACTTTTCAAAACGTGTTTTTCAGCCCGAAATAAACACGTTTTTTCAGACAGCTGTATCCCTATGTAACTGCAAGGCTCAGAAGAGCCCACAAACTCAGGTCTTAACCCCAGTGTGCTGAAAGTGTCAAAACATGTTTTTCAGCAGAAATAAACATGTTTCTGCAAGTTTGGTCAACCCCATGTAACTTATGGGGCAGTAACAGCTCACTTTTCAAAACGTGTTTTTCAGCCCGAAATAAACGCGTTTTTTCAGACAGCTGTATCCCTATGTAACTGCAAGGCTCAGAAGAGCCCACACACTCAGGTCTTAACCCCACTGTGCAGAAAGTGTCAAAACATGTTTTTCAGCAGAAATAAACATGTTTCTGCAAGTTTGGTCAACCCCACGTAACTTATGGGGCAGTAACAGGTCACTTTTCAAAACGTGTTTTTTAGCCCGAAATAAACACGTTTTTTCAGACAGCTGTATCCCTATGTAACTGCAAGGCTCAGAAGAGCCCACACACTCAGGTCTTAACCCCAGTGTGCTGAAAGTGTCAAAACATGTTTTTTCAGCAGAAATAAACATGTTTCTGCAAGTTTGGTCAACCCCATGTAAGTTATGGGGCAGTAACAGCTCACTTTTCAAAACGTTTTTTTCAGCCCGAAATAAACGCGTTTTTTCAGACAGCTGTATCCCTATGTAACTGCAAGGCTCAGAAGAGCCCACAAACTCAGGTCTTAACCCCAGTGTGCTGAAAGTGTCAAAACATGTTTTTCAGCAGAAATAAACATGTTTCTGCAAGTTTGGTCAACCCCATGTAAGTTATGGGTCAGTAACAGCTCACTTTTCAAAACGTGTTTTTCAGCCCGAAATAAACGCGTTTTTTCAGACAGCTGTATCCCTATGTAACTGCAAGGCTCAGAAGAGCCCACAAACTCAGGTCTTAACCCCAGTGTGCTGAAAGTGTCAAAACATGTTTTTCAGCAGAAATAAACATGTTTCTGCAAGTTTGGTCAACCCCATGTAAGTTATGGGTCAGTAACAGCTCACTTTTCAAAACGTGTTTTTCAGCCCGAAATAAACGCGTTTTTTCAGACAGCTGTATCCCTATGTAACTGCAAGGCTCAGAAGAGCCCACAAACTCAGGTCTTAACCCCAGTGTGCTGAAAGTGTCAAAACATGTTTTTCAGCAGAAATAAACATGTTTCTGCAAGTTTGGTCAACCCCATGTAAGTTATGGGTCAGTAACAGCTCACTTTTCAAAACGTGTTTTTCAGCCCGAAATAAACGCGTTTTTTCAGACAGCTGTATCCCTATGTAACTGCAAGGCTCAGAAGAGCCCACACACTCAGGTCTTAACCCCAGTGTGCTGACAGTGTCAAAACATGTTTTTCAGCAGAAATAAACATGTTTCTGCAAGTTTGGTCAACCCCATGTAAGTTATGGGGCAGTAACAGCTCACTTTTCAAAACGTGTTTTTCAGCCCGAAATAAACGCGTTTTTTCAGACAGCTGTATCCCTATGTAACTGCAAGGCTCAGAAGAGCCCACAAACTCAGGTCTTAACCCCAGTGTGCTGAAAGTGTCAAAACATGTTTTTCAGCAGAAATAAACATGTTTCTGCAAGTTTGGTCAACCCCATGTAAGTTATGGGTCAGTAACAGCTCACTTTTCAAAACGTGTTTTTCAGCCCGAAATAAACGCGTTTTTTCAGACAGCTGTATCCCTATGTAACTACAAGGCTCAGAAGAGCCCACACACTCAGGTCTTAACCCCAGTGTGCTGACAGTGTCAAAACATGTTTTTCAGCAGAAATAAACATGTTTCTGCAAGTTTGGTCAACCCCATGTAAGTTATGGGGCAGTAACAGCTCACTTTTCAAAACGTGTTTTTCAGCCCGAAATAAACGCGTTTTTTCAGACAGCTGTATCCCTATGTAACTGCAAGGCTCAGAAGAGCCCACACACTCAGGTCTTAACCCCAGTGTGCTGAAAGTGTCAAAACATGTTTTTCAGCAGAAATAAACATGTTTCTGCAAGTTTGGTCAACCCCATGTAAGTTATGGGTCAGTAACAGCTCACTTTTCAAAACGTGTTTTTCAGCCCGAAATAAACGCGTTTTTTCAGACAGCTGTATCCCTATGTAACTGCAAGGCTCAAAAGAGCCCACACACTCAGGTCTTAACCCCAGTGTGCTGAAAGTGTCAAAACATGTTTTTCAGCAGAAATAAACATGTTTCTGCAAGTTTGGTCAACCCCATGTAAGTTATGGGGTAGTAACAACACACTTTTCAAAACGTGTTTTTCAGCCCGAAATAAACGCGTTTTTTCAGACAGCTGTATCCCTATGTAACTGCAAGGCTCAGAAGAGCCCACACACTCAGGTCTTAACCCCACTGTGCAGAAAGTGTCAAAACATGTTTTTCAGCAGAAATAAACATGTTTCTGCAAGTTTGGTCAACCCCATGTAACTTATGGGGCAGTAACAGCTCACTTTTCAAAACGTGTTTTTCAGCCCGAAATAAACGCGTTTTTTCTGACAGCTGTATCCCTATGTAACTGCAAGGCTCAGAAGAGCCCACACACTCAGGTCTTAACCCCAGTGTGCTGAAAGTGTCAAAACATGTTTTTCAGCAGAAATAAACATGTTTCTGCAAGTCTGGTCAACCCCATGTAAGTTATGGGTCAGTAACAGCTCACTTTTCAAAACGTGTTTTTCAGCCCGAAATAAACGCGTTTTTTCAGACAGCTGTATCCCTATGTAACTGCAAGGCTCAGAAGAGCCCACACACGCAGGTCTTAACCCCAGTGTGCTGAAAGTGTCAAAACATGTTTTTCAGCAGAAATAAACATGTTTCTGCAAGTTTGGTCAACCCCATGTAAGTTATGGGGTAGTAACAACACACTTTTCAAAACGTGTTTTTCAGCCCGAAATAAACGTGTTTTTTCAGACAGCTGTATCCCTATGTAACTGCAAGGCTCAGAAGAGCCCACACACTCAGGTCTTAACCCCAGTGTGCTGACAGTGTCAAAACATGTTTTTCAGCAGAAATAAACATGTTTCTGCAAGTTTGGTCAACCCCATGTAAGTTATGGGGTAGTAACAGCACACTTTTCAAAACGTGTTTTTCAGCCCGAAATAAACGCGTTTTTTCAGACAGCTGTATCCCTATGTAACTACAAGGCTCAGAAGAGCCCACACACTCAGGTCTTAACCCCAGTGTGCTGAAAGTGTCAAAACATGTTTTTCAGCAGAAATAAACATGTTTCTGCAAGTTTGGTCAACCCCATGTAAGTTATGGGGCAGTAACAGCTCACTTTTCAAAACGTGTTTTTCAGCCCGAAATAAACGCGTTTTTTCAGACAGCTGTATCCCTATGTAACTGCAAGGCTCAGAAGAGCCCACACACTCAGGTCTTAACCCCAGTGTGCTGAAAGTGTCAAAACATGTTTTTCAGCAGAAATAAACATGTTTCTGCAAGTTTGGTCAACCCCATGTAAGTTATGGGGTAGTAACAGCACACTTTTCAAAACGTGTTTTTCAGCCCGAAATAAACGCGTTTTTTCAGACAGCTGTATCCCTATGTAACTGCAAGGCTCAGAAGAGCCCACACACTCAGGTCTTAACCCCAGTGTGCTGACAGTGTCAAAACATGTTTTTCAGCAGAAATAAACATGTTTCTGCAAGTTTGGTCAACGCCATGTAACTTATGGGGCAGTAACAGCTCACTTTTCAAAACGTGTTTTTCAGCCCGAAATAAACGCGTTTTTTCTGACAGCTGTATCCCTATGTAACTGCAAGGCTCAGAAGAGCCCACACACTCAGGTCTTAACCCCAGTGTGCTGACAGTGTCAAAACGTTTTTCAGAAGAAATAAACATGTTTCTGCAAGTTTGGTCAACCCCATGTAAGTTATGGGGCAGTAACAGCACACTTTTCAAAACGTGTTTTTCAGCCCGAGATAAACACGTTTTTTCAGACAGCTGTATCCCTATGTAACTGCAAGGCTCAGAAGAGCCCACACACTCAGGTCTTAACCCCAGTGTGCTGAAAGTGTCAAAACATGTTTTTCAGCAGAAATAAACATGTTTCTGCAAGTTTGGTCAACCCCATGTAAGTTATGGGTCAGTAACAGCTCACTTTTCAAAACGTGTTTTTCAGCCCGAAATAAACACGTTTTTTCAGACTTCAGAATCTCCATGCAACTGCAAGGCTCAGAAGAGCCCACACACTCAGGTCTTAACCCCAGTGTGCTGAAAGTGTCAAAACATGTTTTTCAGCAGAAATAAACATGTTTCTGCAAGTTTGGTCAACCCCATGTAAGTTATGGGTCAGTAACAGCTCACTTTTCAAAACGTGTTTTTCAGCCCGAAATAAACGCGTTTTTTCAGACAGCTGTATCCCTATGTAACTGCAAGGCTCAGAAGAGCCCACAAACTCAGGTCTTAACCCCAGTGTGCTGAAAGTGTCAAAACATGTTTTTCAGCAGAAATAAACATGTTTCTGCAAGTTTGGTCAACCCCATGTAACTTATGGGGCAGTAACAGCTCACTTTTCAAAACGTGTTTTTCAGCCCGAAATAAACGCGTTTTTTCAGACAGCTGTATCCCTATGTAACTGCAAGGCTCAGAAGAGCCCACACACTCAGGTCTTAACCCCACTGTGCAGAAAGTGTCAAAACATGTTTTTCAGCAGAAATAAACATGTTTCTGCAAGTTTGGTCAACCCCACGTAACTTATGGGGCAGTAACAGCTCACTTTTCAAAACGTGTTTTTCAGCCCGAAATAAACACGTTTTTCAGACAGCTGTATCCCTATGTAACTGCAAGGCTCAGTAGAGCCCACACACTCAGGTCTTAACCCCAGTGTGCTGAAAGTGTCAAAACATGTTTTTCAGCAGAAATAAACATGTTTCTGCAAGTTTGGTCAACCCCATGTAAGTTATGGGTCAGTAACAGCTCACTTTTCAAAACGTGTTTTTCAGCCCGAAATAAACGCGTTTTTTCAGACAGCTGTATCCCTATGTAACTGCAAGGCTCAGAAGAGCCCACAAACTCAGGTCTTAACCCCAGTGTGCTGAAAGTGTCAAAACATGTTTTTCAGCAGAAATAAACATGTTTCTGCAAGTTTGGTCAACCCCATGTAAGTTATGGGTCAGTAACAGCTCACTTTTCAAAACGTGTTTTTCAGCCCGAAATAAACGCGTTTTTTCAGACAGCTGTATCCCTATGTAACTGCAAGGCTCAGAAGAGCCCACACACTCAGGTCTTAACCCCAGTGTGCTGACAGTGTCAAAACATGTTTTTCAGCAGAAATAAACATGTTTCTGCAAGTTTGGTCAACCCCATGTAAGTTATGGGGCAGTAACAGCTCACTTTTCAAAACGTGTTTTTCAGCCCGAAATAAACGCGTTTTTTCAGACAGCTGTATCCCTATGTAACTGCAAGGCTCAGAAGAGCCCACACACTCAGGTCTTAACCCCAGTGTGCTGAAAGTGTCAAAACATGTTTTTCAGCAGAAATAAACATGTTTCTGCAAGTTTGGTCAACCCCATGTAAGTTATGGGTCAGTAACAGCTCACTTTTCAAAACGTGTTTTTCAGCCCGAAATAAACACGTTTTTTCAGACTTCAGAATCTCCATGTAACTGCAAGGCTCAGAAGAGCCCACACACTCAGGTCTTAACCCCAGTGTGCTGAAAGTGTCAAAACATGTTTTTCAGCAGAAATAAACATGTTTCTGCAAGTTTGGTCAACCCCATGTAAGTTATGGGGCAGTAACAGCTCACTTTTCAAAACGTGTTTTTCAGCCCGAAATAAACGCGTTTTTTCAGACAGCTGTATCCCTATGTAACTGCAAGGCTCAGAAGAGCCCACAAACTCAGGTCTTAACCCCAGTGTGCTGAAAGTGTCAAAACATGTTTTTCAGCAGAAATAAACATGTTTCTGCAAGTTTGGTCAACCCCATGTAACTTATGGGGCAGTAACAGCTCACTTTTCAAAACGTGTTTTTCAGCCCGAAATAAACGCGTTTTTTCAGACAGCTGTATCCCTATGTAACTGCAAGGCTCAGAAGAGCCCACACACTCAGGTCTTAACCCCAGTGTGCTGAAAGTGTCAAAACATGTTTTTCAGCAGAAATAAACATGTTTCTGCAAGTTTGGTCAACCCCATGTAAGTTATGGGTCAGTAACAGCTCACTTTTCAAAACGTGTTTTTCAGCCCGAAATAAACGCGTTTTTTCAGACAGCTGTATCCCTATGTAACTGCAAGGCTCAGAAGAGCCCACACACTCAGGTCTTAACCCCAGTGTGCTGACAGTGTCAAAACATGTTTTTCAGCAGAAATAAACATGTTTCTGCAAGTTTGGTCAACCCCATGTAAGTTATGGGGCAGTAACAGCTCACTTTTCAAAACGTGTTTTTCAGCCCGAAATAAACGCGTTTTTTCAGACAGCTGTATCCCTATGTAACTGCAAGGCTCAGAAGAGCCCACACACTCAGGTCTTAACCCCAGTGTGCTGAAAGTGTCAAAACATGTTTTTCAGCAGAAATAAACATGTTTCTGCAAGTTTGGTCAACCCCATGTAAGTTATGGGTCAGTAACAGCTCACTTTTCAAAACGTGTTTTTCAGCCCGAAATAAACACGTTTTTTCAGACTTCAGAATCTCCATGTAACTGCAAGGCTCAGAAGAGCCCACACACTCAGGTCTTAACCCCAGTGTGCTGAAAGTGTCAAAACATGTTTTTCAGCAGAAATAAACATGTTTCTGCAAGTTTGGTCAACCCCATGTAAGTTATGGGGCAGTAACAGCTCACTTTTCAAAACGTGTTTTTCAGCCCGAAATAAACGCGTTTTTTCAGACAGCTGTATCCCTATGTAACTGCAAGGCTCAGAAGAGCCCACAAACTCAGGTCTTAACCCCAGTGTGCTGAAAGTGTCAAAACATGTTTTTCAGCAGAAATAAACATGTTTCTGCAAGTTTGGTCAACCCCATGTAACTTATGGGGCAGTAACAGCTCACTTTTCAAAACGTGTTTTTCAGCCCGAAATAAACGCGTTTTTTCAGACAGCTGTATCCCTATGTAACTGCAAGGCTCAGAAGAGCCCACACACTCAGGTCTTAACCCCAGTGTGCTGAAAGTGTCAAAACATGTTTTTCAGCAGAAATAAACATGTTTCTGCAAGTTTGGTCAACCCCATGTAAGTTATGGGGTAGTAACAACACACTTTTCAAAACGTGTTTTTCAGCCCGAAATAAACGCGTTTTTTCAGACAGCTGTATCCCTATGTAACTGCAAGGCTCAGAAGAGCCCACACACTCAGGTCTTAACCCCAGTGTGCTGACAGTGTCAAAACATGTTTTTCAGCAGAAATAAACATGTTTCTGCAAGTTTGGTCAACCCCATGTAACTTATGGGGCAGTAACAGCTCACTTTTCAAAACGTGTTTTTCAGCCCGAAATAAACGCGTTTTTTCAGACAGCTGTATCCCTATGTAACTGCAAGGCTCAGTAGAGCCCACACACTCAGGTCTTAACCCCAGTGTGCTGACAGTGTCAAAACATGTTTTTCAGCAGAAATAAACATGTTTCTGCAAGTTTGGTCAACCCCATGTAAGTTATGGGGTAGTAACAGCACACTTTTCAAAACGTGTTTTTCAGCCCGAAATAAACGCGTTTTTTCAGACAGCTGTATCCCTATGTAACTACAAGGCTCAGAAGAGCCCACACACTCAGGTCTTAACCCCAGTGTGCTGAAAGTGTCAAAACATGTTTTTCAGCAGAAATAAACATGTTTCTGCAAGTTTGGTCAACCCCATGTAAGTTATGGGGCAGTAACAGCTCACTTTTCAAAACGTGTTTTTCAGCCCGAAATAAACGCGTTTTTTCAGACAGCTGTATCCCTATGTAACTGCAAGGCTCAGAAGAGCCCACACACTCAGGTCTTAACCCCAGTGTGCTGAAAGTGTCAAAACATGTTTTTCAGCAGAAATAAACATGTTTCTGCAAGTTTGGTCAACCCCATGTAAGTTATGGGGTAGTAACAGCACACTTTTCAAAACGTGTTTTTCAGCCCGAAATAAACGCGTTTTTTCAGACAGCTGTATCCCTATGTAACTGCAAGGCTCAGAAGAGCCCACACACTCAGGTCTTAACCCCACTGTGCAGAAAGTGTCAAAACATGTTTTTCAGCAGAAATAAACATGTTTCTGCAAGTTTGGTCAACCCCATGTAAGTTATGGGGTAGTAACAACACACTTTTCAAAACGTGTTTTTCAGCCCGAAATAAACGCGTTTTTTCAGACAGCTGTATCCCTATGTAACTGCAAGGCTCAGAAGAGCCCACACACTCAGGTCTTAACCCCAGTGTGCTGACAGTGTCAAAACATGTTTTTCAGCAGAAATAAACATGTTTCTGCTAGTTTGGTCAACCCCATGTAAGTTATGGGGTAGTAACAGCACACTTTTCAAAACGTGTTTTCAGCCCGAGATAAACACGTTTTTTCAGACAGCTGTATCCCTATGTAACTGCAAGGCTCAGAAGAGCCCACACACTCAGGTCTTAACCCCAGTGTGCTGAAAGTGTCAAAACATGTTTTTCAGCAGAAATAAACATGTTTCTGCAAGTTTGGTCAACCCCATGTAAGTTATGGGTCAGTAACAGCTCACTTTTCAAAACGTGTTTTTCAGCCCGAAATAAACACGGTCAGTAACAGCTCACTTTTCAAACGTGTTTTTCAGCCCGAAATAAAACACGTTTTTTCAGACTTCAGAATCTCCATGTAACTGCAAGGCTCAGAAGAGCCCACACACTCAGGTCCTTAACCCCAGTGTGCTGAAAGTGTCAAAACATGTTTTCAGCAGAAATAAACATGTTTCTGCAAGTTTGGTCAACCCCATGTAAGTTATGGGGTAGTAACAGCACACTTTTCAAAACGTTGTTTTTCAGCCCGAAATAAACGCGTTTTTCAGACAGCTGTATCCCTATGTAACTGCAAGGCTCAGAAGAGCCCACACACTCAGGTCTTAACCCCAGTGTGCTGAAAGTGTCAAAACATGTTTTTCAGCAGAAATAAACATGTTTCTGCAAGTTGGTCAACCCATGTAAGTTATGGGGTAGTAACAGCACACTTTTCAAAACGTGTTTTTCAGCCCGAAATAAACGCGTTTTTTCAGACAGCTGTATCCCTATGTAACTGCAAGGCTCAGAAGAGCCCACACACTCAGGTCTTAACCCCACTGTGCAGAAAGTGTCAAAACATGTTTTTCAGCAGAAATAAACATGTTTCTGCAAGTTTGGTCAACCCCATGTAAGTTATGGGGTAGTAACAACACACTTTTCAAAACGTGTTTTTCAGCCCGAAATAAACGCGTTTTTTCAGACAGCTGTATCCCTATGTAACTGCAAGGCTCAGAAGAGCCCACACACTCAGGTCTTAACCCCAGTGTGCTGACAGTGTCAAAACATGTTTTTCAGCAGAAATAAACATGTTTCTGCTAGTTTGGTCAACCCCATGTAAGTTATGGGTAGTAACAGCACACTTTTCAAACGTGTTTTTCAGCCCGAAATAAACGCGTTTTTCAGACAGCTGTATCCCTATGTAACTGCAAGGCTCAGAAGAGCCCACACACTCAGGTCTTAACCCCAGTGTGCTGAAAGTGTCAAAACATGTTTTTCAGCAGAAATAAACATGTTTCTGCAAGTTTGGTCAACCCCATGTAAGTTATGGGGCAGTAACAGCTCACTTTTCAAAACGTTTTTTTCAGCCCGAAATAAACGCGTTTTTCAGACAGCTGTATCCCTATGTAACTGCAAGGCTCAGAAGAGCCCACACACTCAGGTCTTAACCCCAGTGTGCTGAAAGTGTCAAAACATGTTTTTCAGCAGAAATAAACATGTTTCTGCAAGTTTGGTCAACCCCATGTAAGTTATGGGGTAGTAACAGCACACTTTTCAAAACGTGTTTTTCAGCCCGAAATAAACGCGTTTTTTTCAGACAGCTGTATCCCTATGTAACTGCAAGGCTCAGAAGAGCCCACACACTCAGGTCTTAACCCCAGTGTGCTGACAGTGTCAAAACATGTTTTTCAGCAGAAATAAACATGTTTCTGCAAGTTTGGTCAACCCCATGTAACTTATGGGGCAGTAACAGCTCACTTTCAAAACGTGTTTTTCAGCCCGAAATAAACGCGTTTTTTCAGACAGCTGTATCCCTATGTAACTGCAAGGCTCAGAAGAGCCCACACACTCAGGTCTTAACCCCAGTGTGCTGACAGTGTCAAAACATGTTTTTCAGAAGAAATAAACATGTTTCTGCAAGTTTGGTCAACCCCATGTAAGTTATGGGGCAGTAACAGCACACTTTTCAAAACGTGTTTTCAGCCCGAGATAAACACGTTTTTTCAGACAGCTGTATCCCTATGTAACTGCAAGGCTCAGAAGAGCCCACACACTCAGGTCTTAACCCCAGTGTGCTGAAAGTGTCAAAACATGTTTTTCAGCAGAAATAAACATGTTTCTGCAAGTTTGGTCAACCCCATGTAAGTTATGGGTCAGTAACAGCTCACTTTCAAAACGTGTTTTTCAGCCGAAATAAACACGTTTTTCAGACTTCAGAATCTCCATGTAACTGCAAGGCTCAGAAGAGCCCACACACTCAGGTCTTAACCCCAGTGTGCTGAAAGTGTCAAAACATGTTTTTCAGCAGAAATAAACGTTTCTGCAAGTTTGGTCAACCCCATGTAAGTTATGGGGTAGTAACAGCACACTTTTCAAAACGTGTTTTTCAGCCCGAAATAAACGCGTTTTTTCAGACAGCTGTATCCCTATGTAACTGCAAGGCTCAGAAGAGCCCACACACTCAGGTCTTAAACCCCAGTGTGCTGAAAGTGTCAAAACATGTTTTTCAGCAGAAATAAACATGTTCTGCAAGTTTGGTCAACCCCATGTAAGTTATGGGGCAGTAACAGCTCACTTTTCAAAACGTGTTTTTCAGCCCGAAATAAACGCGTTTTTCAGACAGCTGTATCCCTATGTAACTGCAAGGCTCAGAAGAGCCCACACACTCAGGTCTTACCCCAGTGTGCTGACAGTGTCAAAACATGTTTTTCAGCAGAAATAAACATGTTTCTGCAAGTTTGGTCAACCCCATGTAAGTTATGGGGTAGTAACAGCACACGTTTCAAAACGTGTTTTTCAGCCCGAAATAAACGCGTTTTTCAGACAGCTGTATCCCTATGTAACTGCAAGGCTCAGAAGAGCCCACACACTCAGGTCTTAACCCAGTGTGCTGAAAGTGTCAAAACATGTTTTTCAGCAGAAATAAACATGTTTCTGCAAGTTTGTCAACCCATGTAAGTTATGGGGCAGTAACAGCTCACTTTTCAAACGTGTTTTCAGCCCGAAATAAACGCGTTTTTTCAGACAGCTGTATCCCTATGTAACTGCAAGGCTCAGAAGAGCACACACACTCAGGTCTTAACCCCAGTGTGCTGACAGTGTCAAACATGTTTTTCAGCAGAAATAAACATGTTTCTGCAAGTTTGGTCAACCCCATGTAAGTTATGGGGTAGTAACAGCACACTTTTTCAAAACGTGTTTTTCAGCCCGAAATAAACGCGTTTTTTCAGACAGCTGTATCCTATGTAACTGCAAGGCTCAGAAGAGCCCACACACTCAGGTCTTAACCCCAGTGTGCTGAAAGTGTCAAAACATGTTTTTCAGCAGAAATAAACATGTTCTGCAAGTTTGGTCAACCCCATGTAAGTTATGGGCAGTAACAGCTCACTTTTCAAAACGTGTTTTTCAGCCCGAAATAAACACGTTTTTCAGACAGCTGTATCCCTATGTAACTGCAAGGCTCAGAAGAGCCCACAAACTCAGGTCTTAACCCCAGTGTGCTGACAGTGTCAAAACATGTTTTTCAGCAGAAATAAACATGTTTCTGCAAGTTTGGTCAACCCCATGTAACTTATGGGGCAGTAACAGCTCACTTTTCAAAACGTGTTTTTCAGCCCGAAATAAACGCGTTTTTCAGACAGCTGTATCCTTATGTAACTGCAAGGCTCAGAAGAGCCCACACACTCAGGTCTTAACCCCAGTGTGCTGAAAGTGTCAAAACATGTTTTTCAGCAGAAATAAACATGTTTCTGCAAGTTTGGTCAACCCCATGTAAGTTATGGGTCAGTAACAGCTCACTTTCAAAACGTGTTTTTCAGCCCGAAATAAACACGTTTTTTCAGACAGCTGTATCCCTATGTAACTGCAAGGCTCAGAAGAGCCCACACACTCAGGTCTTAACCCCAGTGTGCTGAAAGTGTCAAAACATGTTTTTCAGCAGAAATAAACATGTTTCTGCAAGTTTGGTCAACCCCATGTAAGTTATGGGGCAGTAACAGCTCACTTTTCAAAACGTGTTTTTCAGCCCGAAATAAACGCGTTTTTTCAGACAGCTGTATCCCTAGTAACTGCAAGGCTCAGAAGAGCCCACACACTCAGGTCTTAACCCCAGTGTGCTGAAAGTGTCAAAACATGTTTTTCAGCAGAAATAAACATGTTTCTGCAAGTTTGGTCAACCCCATGTAAGTTATGGGGTAGTAAACAGCACAACTTTTCAAACGTGTTTTTCAGCCCGAAATAAACGCGTTTTTCAGACAGCTGTATCCCTATGTAACTGAAAGGCTCAGAAGAGCCCACACACTCAGGTCTTAACCCCACTGTGCAGAAAGTGTCAAAACATGTTTTTCAGCAGAAATAAACATGTTTCTGCAAGTTTGGTCAACCCATGTAAGTTATGGGGTAAGTAACAACACACTTTTCAAACGTGTTTTTCAGCCCGAAATAAACGCGTTTTTCAGACAGCTGTATCCCTATGTAACTGCAAGGCTCAGAAGAGCCCACACACTCAGGTCTTAACCCCAGTGTGCTGACAGTGTCAAAACATGTTTTTCAGCAGAAAAAAACATGTTTCTGCTAGTTTGGTCAACCCCATGTAAGTTATGGGGTAGTAACAGCACACTTTTCAAAACGTGTTTTCAGCCCGAAATAAACGCGTTTTTCAGACAGCTGTATCCCTATGTAACTGCAAGGCTCAGAAGAGCCCACACACTCAGGTCTTAACCCCAGTGTGCTGAAAGTGTCAAAACATGTTTTTCAGAAGAAATAAACATGTTCTGCAAGTTTGGTCAACCCCATGTAAGTTATGGGGCAGTAACAGCTCACTTTTCAAACGTGTTTTTCAGCCCGAAATAAACGCGCTTTTCAGACAGCTGTATCCCTATGTAACTGCAAGGCTCAGAAGAGCCCACACACTCAGGTCTTAACCCCAGTGTGCTGAAAGTGTCAAAACATGTTTTTCAGCAGAAATAAACATGTTTCTGCAAGTTTGGTCAACCCATGTAAGTTATGGGGTAGTAACAGCACACTTTTCAAAACGTGTTTTTCAGCCCGAAATAAACGAGTTTTTCAGACAGCTGTATCCCTATGTAACTGCAAGGCTCAGAAGAGCCCACACACTCAGGTCTTAACCCCAGTGTGCTGACAGTGTCAAAACATGTTTTTCAGCAGAAATAAACATGTTTCTGCAAGTTTGGTCAACCCCATGTAACTTATGGGGCAGTAACAGCTCACTTTTCAAACGTGTTTTCAGCCCGAAATAAAACGCGTTTTTCAGACAGCTGTATCCCTATGTAACTGCAAGGCTCAGAAGAGCCCACACACTCAGGTCTTAACCCCAGTGTGCTGACAGTGTCAAAACATGTTTTTCAGAAGAAATAAACATGTTTCTGCAAGTTTGGTCAACCCCATGTAAGTTATGGGGCAGTAACAGCACACTTTCAAAACGTGTTTTTTCAGCCCGAGATAAACACGTTTTTTCAGACAGCTGTATCCCTATGTAACTGCAAGGCTCAGAAGAGCCACACACTCAGGTCTTAACCCCAGTGTGCTGAAAGTGTCAAAACATGTTTTTCAGCAGAAATAAACATGTTTCTGCAAGTTTGGTCAACCCCATGTAAGTTATGGGTCAGTAACAGCTCACTTTCAAACGTGTTTTCAGCCCGAAATAAACACGTTTTTTCAGACTTCAGAATCTCCATGTAACTGCAAGGCTCAGAAGAGCCACACACTCAGGTCTTAACCCCAGTGTGCTGAAAGTGTCAAAACATGTTTTCAGCAGAAATAAACATGTTTCTGCAAGTTTGGTCAACCCCATGTAAGTTATGGGGTAGTAACAGCACACTTTTCAAAACGTGTTTTTCAGCCCGAAATAAACGCGTTTTTTCAGACAGCTGTATCCCTATGTAACTGCAAGGCTCAGAAGAGCCCACACACTCAGGTCTTAACCCCAGTGTGTCAAAACATGTTTTTCAGCAGAAATAAACATGTTTCTGCAAGTTTGGTCAACCCCATGTAAGTTATGGGGCAGTAACAGCTCACTTTTCAAAACGTGTTTTTCAGCCCGAAATAAACGCGTTTTTTCAGACAGCTGTATCCCTATGTAACTGCAAGGCTCAGAAGAGCCCACACACTCAGGTCTTAACCCCAGTGTGCTGACAGTGTCAAAACATGTTTTTCAGCAGAAATAAACATGTTTCTGCAAGTTTGGTCAACCCCATGTAAGTTATGGGGTAGTAACAGCACACTTTTCAAAACGTGTTTTTCAGCCCGAAATAAACGCGTTTTTTCAGACAGCTGTATCCCTATGTAACTGCAAGGCTCAGAAGAGCCCACACACTCAGGTCTTAACCCAGTGTGCTGAAAGTGTCAAAACATGTTTTTCAGCAGAAATAAACATGTTTCTGCAAGTTTGGTCAACCCCATGTAAGTTATGGGTCAGTAACAGCTCACTTTTCAAAACGTGTTTTTCAGCCCGAAATAAACACGTTTTTTCAGACTTCAGAATCTCCATGTAACTGCAAGGCTCAGAAGAGCCCACACACTCAGGTCTTAACCCCAGTGTGCTGAAAGTGTCAAAACATGTTTTTCAGCAGAAATAAACATGTTTCTGCAAGTTTGGTCAACCCCATGTAAGTTATGGGGTAGTAACAGCACACTTTTCAAAACGTGTTTTTCAGCCCGAAATAAACGCGTTTTTTCAGACAGCTGTATCCCTATGTAACTGCAAGGCTCAGAAGAGCCCACAAACTCAGGTCTTAACCCCAGTGTGCTGAAAGTGTCAAAACATGTTTTTCAGCAGAAATAAACATGTTTCTGCAAGTTTGGTCAACCCCATGTAAGTTATGGGTCAGTAACAGCTCACTTTTCAAAACGTGTTTTTCAGCCCGAAATAAACGCGTTTTTTCAGACAGCTGTATCCCTATGTAACTGCAAGGCTCAGAAGAGCCCACACACTCAGGTCTTAACACCAGTGTGCTGAAAGTGTCAAAACATGTTTTTTCAGCAGAAATAAACATGTTTCTGCAAGTTTGGTCAACCCCATGTATCTTATGGGGCAGTAACAGGTCACTTTTCAAAACGTGTTTTTCAGCCTGAAATAAACACGTTTTTTCAGACAGCTGTATCCCTATGTAACTGCAAGGCTCAGAAGAGCCCACACACTCAGGTCTTAACACCAGTGTGCTGAAAGTGTCAAAACATGTTTTTCAGCAGAAATAAACATGTTTCTGCAAGTTTGGTCAACCCCATGTAAGTTATGGGTCAGTAACAGCTCACTTTTCAAAACGTGTTTTTTCAGCCCGAAATAAACACGTTTTTTCAGACAGCTGTATCCCTATGTAACTGCAAGGCTCAGAAGAGCCCACACACTCAGGTCTTAAACCCCAGTGTGCTGAAAGTGTCAAAACATGTTTTTCAGCAGAAATAAACATGTTTCTGCAAGTTTGGTCAACCCCATGTAAGTTATGGGGCAGTAACAGCTCACTTTTCAAAACGTGTTTTTCAGCCCGAAATAAACGCGTTTTTTCAGACAGCTGTATCCCTATGTAACTGCAAGGCTCAGAAGAGCCCACACACTCAGGTCTTAACCCCAGTGTGCTGAAAGTGTCAAAACATGTTTTTCAGCAGAAATAAACATGTTTCTGCAAGTTTGGTCAACCCCATGTAAGTTATGGGGTAGTAACAGCACACTTTTCAAAACGTGTTTTTCAGCCCGAAATAAACGCGTTTTTCAGACAGCTGTATCCCTATGTAACTGAAAGGCTCAGAAGAGCCCACACACTCAGGTCTTAACCCCACTGTGCAGAAAGTGTCAAAACATGTTTTTCAGCAGAAATAAACATGTTTCTGCAAGTTTGGTCAACCCCATGTAAGTTATGGGGTAGTAACAACACACTTTTCAAAACGTGTTTTTCAGCCCGAAATAAACGCGTTTTTTCAGACAGCTGTATCCCTATGTAACTGCAAGGCTCAGAAGAGCCCACACACTCAGGTCTTAACCCCAGTGTGCTGACAGTGTCAAAACATGTTTTTCAGCAGAAATAAACATGTTTCTGCTAGTTTGGTCAACCCCATGTAAGTTATGGGTAGTAACAGCACACTTTTCAAAACGTGTTTTTCAGCCCGAAATAAACGCGTTTTTTCAGACAGCTGTATCCCTATGTAACTGCAAGGCTCAGAAGAGCCCACACACTCAGGTCTTAACCCCAGTGTGCTGAAAGTGTCAAAACATGTTTTTCAGCAGAAATAAACATGTTTCTGCAAGTTTGGTCAACCCCATGTAACTTATGGGGCAGTAACAGCTCACTTTTCAAAACGTGTTTTTCAGCCCGAAATAAACGCGTTTTTTCAGACAGCTGTATCCCTATGTAACTGCAAGGCTCAGAAGAGCCCACACACTCAGGTCTTAACCCCAGTGTGCTGAAAGTGTCAAAACATGTTTTTCAGCAGAAATAAACATGTTTCTGCAAGTTTGGTCAACCCCATGTAAGTTATGGGTCAGTAACAGCTCACTTTTCAAAACGTGTTTTTCAGCCCGAAATAAACACGTTTTTTCAGACAGCTGTATCCCTATGTAACTGCAAGGCTCAGAAGAGCCCACACACTCAGGTCTTAACCCCAGTGTGCTGAAAGTGTCAAAACATGTTTTTCAGCAGAAATAAACATGTTTCTGCAAGTTTGGTCAACCCCATGTAACTTATGGGGCAGTAACAGCTCACTTTTCAAAACGTGTTTTTCAGCCCGAAATAAACGCGTTTTTTCAGACAGCTGTATCCCTATGTAACTGCAAGGCTCAGAAGAGCCCACACACTCAGGTCTTAACCCCAGTGTGCTGAAAGTGTCAAAACATGTTTTTCAGCAGAAATAAACATGTTTCTGCAAGTTTGGTCAACCCCATGTAAGTTATGGGTCAGTAACAGCTCACTTTTCAAAACGTGTTTTTCAGCCCGAAATAAACACGTTTTTTCAGACAGCTGTATCCCTATGTAACTGCAAGGCTCAGAAGAGCCCACACACTCAGGTCTTAACCCCAGTGTGCTGAAAGTGTCAAAACATGTTTTTCAGCAGAAATAAACATGTTTCTGCAAGTTTGGTCAACCCCATGTAAGTTATGGGTCAGTAACAGCTCACTTTTCAAAACGTGTTTTTCAGCCCGAAATAAACACGTTTTTTCAGACAGCTGTATCCCTATGTAACTGCAAGGCTCAGTAGAGCCCACACACTCAGGTCTTAACCCCAGTGTGCTGACAGTGTCAAAACATGTTTTTCAGCAGAAATAAACATGTTTCTGCAAGTTTGGTCAACCCCATGTAAGTTATGGGGTAGTAACAGCACACTTTTCAAAACGTGTTTTTCAGCCCGAAATAAACGCGTTTTTTCAGACAGCTGTATCCCTATGTAACTACAAGGCTCAGAAGAGCCCACACACTCAGGTCTTAACCCCAGTGTGCTGAAAGTGTCAAAACATGTTTTTCAGCAGAAATAAACATGTTTCTGCAAGTTTGGTCAACCCCATGTAAGTTATGGGGCAGTAACAGCTCACTTTTCAAAACGTGTTTTTCAGCCCGAAATAAACGCGTTTTTTCAGACAGCTGTATCCCTATGTAACTGCAAGGCTCAGAAGAGCCCACACACTCAGGTCTTAACCCCAGTGTGCTGAAAGTGTCAAAACATGTTTTTCAGCAGAAATAAACATGTTTCTGCAAGTTTGGTCAACCCCATGTAAGTTATGGGGTAGTAACAGCACACTTTTCAAAACGTGTTTTTCAGCCCGAAATAAACGCGTTTTTTCAGACAGCTGTATCCCTATGTAACTGCAAGGCTCAGAAGAGCCCACACACTCAGGTCTTAACCCCACTGTGCAGAAAGTGTCAAAACATGTTTTTCAGCAGAAATAAACATGTTTCTGCAAGTTTGGTCAACCCCATGTAAGTTATGGGGTAGTAACAACACACTTTTCAAAACGTGTTTTTCAGCCCGAAATAAACGCGTTTTTTCAGACAGCTGTATCCCTATGTAACTGCAAGGCTCAGAAGAGCCCACACACTCAGGTCTTAACCCCAGTGTGCTGAAAGTGTCAAAACATGTTTTTCAGCAGAAATAAACATGTTTCTGCAAGTTTGGTCAACCCCATGTAAGTTATGGGGTAGTAACAGCACACTTTTCAAAACGTGTTTTTCAGCCCGAAATAAACGCGTTTTTTCAGACAGCTGTATCCCTATGTAACTGCAAGGCTCAGAAGAGCCCACACACTCAGGTCTTAACCCCAGTGTGCTGACAGTGTCAAAACATGTTTTTCAGCAGAAATAAACATGTTTCTGCAAGTTTGGTCAACCCCATGTAACTTATGGGGCAGTAACAGCTCACTTTTCAAAACGTGTTTTTCAGCCCCAAATAAACGCGTTTTTTCAGACAGCTGTATCCCTATGTAACTGCAAGGCTCAGAAGAGCCCACACACTCAGGTCTTAACCCCAGTGTGCTGACAGTGTCAAAACATGTTTTTCAGAAGAAATAAACATGTTTCTGCAAGTTTGGTCAACCCCATGTAAGTTATGGGGCAGTAACAGCACACTTTTCAAAACGTGTTTTCAGCCCGAGATAAACACGTTTTTTCAGACAGCTGTATCCCTATGTAACTGCAAGGCTCAGAAGAGCCCACACACTCAGGTCTTAACCCCAGTGTGCTGAAAGTGTCAAAACATGTTTTTCAGCAGAAATAAACATGTTTCTGCAAGTTTGGTCAACCCCATGTAAGTTATGGGTCAGTAACAGCTCACTTTTCAAAACGTGTTTTTCAGCCCGAAATAAACACGTTTTTTCAGACTTCAGAATCTCCATGTAACTGCAAGGCTCAGAAGAGCCCACACACTCAGGTCTTAACCCCAGTGTGCTGAAAGTGTCAAAACATGTTTTTCAGCAGAAATAAACATGTTTCTGCAAGTTTGGTCAACCCCATGTAAGTTATGGGGTAGTAACAGCACACTTTTCAAAACGTGTTTTTCAGCCCGAAATAAACGCGTTTTTTCAGACAGCTGTATCCCTATGTAACTGCAAGGCTCAGAAGAGCCCACACACTCAGGTCTTAACCCCAGTGTGCTGAAAGTGTCAAAACATGTTTTTCAGCAGAAATAAACATGTTTCTGCAAGTTTGGTCAACCCCATGTAAGTTATGGGGTAGTAACAGCACACTTTTCAAAACGTGTTTTTCAGCCCGAAATAAACGCGTTTTTTCAGACAGCTGTATCCCTATGTAACTGCAAGGCTCAGAAGAGCCCACACACTCAGGTCTTAACCCCACTGTGCAGAAAGTGTCAAAACATGTTTTTCAGCAGAAATAAACATGTTTCTGCAAGTTTGGTCAACCCCATGTAAGTTATGGGGTAGTAACAACACACTTTTCAAAACGTGTTTTTCAGCCCGAAATAAACGCGTTTTTTCAGACAGCTGTATCCCTATGTAACTGCAAGGCTCAGAAGAGCCCACACACTCAGGTCTTAACCCCAGTGTGCTGACAGTGTCAAAACATGTTTTTCAGCAGAAATAAACATGTTTCTGCTAGTTTGGTCAACCCCATGTAAGTTATGGGGTAGTAACAGCACACTTTTCAAAACGTGTTTTTCAGCCCGAAATAAACGCGTTTTTTCAGACAGCTGTATCCCTATGTAACTGCAAGGCTCAGAAGAGCCCACACACTCAGGTCTTAACCCCAGTGTGCTGAAAGTGTCAAAACATGTTTTTCAGCAGAAATAAACATGTTTCTGCAAGTTTGGTCAACCCCATGTAAGTTATGGGGCAGTAACAGCTCACTTTTCAAAACGTTTTTTTCAGCCCGAAATAAACGCGTTTTTTCAGACAGCTGTATCCCTATGTAACTGCAAGGCTCAGAAGAGCCCACACACTCAGGTCTTAACCCCAGTGTGCTGAAAGTGTCAAAACATGTTTTTCAGCAGAAATAAACATGTTTCTGCAAGTTTGGTCAACCCCATGTAAGTTATGGGGTAGTAACAGCACACTTTTCAAAACGTGTTTTTCAGCCCGAAATAAACGCGTTTTTTCAGACAGCTGTATCCCTATGTAACTGCAAGGCTCAGAAGAGCCCACACACTCAGGTCTTAACCCCAGTGTGCTGACAGTGTCAAAACATGTTTTTCAGCAGAAATAAACATGTTTCTGCAAGTTTGGTCAACCCCATGTAACTTATGGGGCAGTAACAGCTCACTTTTCAAAACGTGTTTTTCAGCCCGAAATAAACGCGTTTTTTCAGACAGCTGTATCCCTATGTAACTGCAAGGCTCAGAAGAGCCCACACACTCAGGTCTTAACCCCAGTGTGCTGACAGTGTCAAAACATGTTTTTCAGAAGAAATAAACATGTTTCTGCAAGTTTGGTCAACCCCATGTAAGTTATGGGGCAGTAACAGCACACTTTTCAAAACGTGTTTTTCAGCCCGAGATAAACACGTTTTTTCAGACAGCTGTATCCCTATGTAACTGCAAGGCTCAGAAGAGCCCACACACTCAGGTCTTAACCCCAGTGTGCTGAAAGTGTCAAAACATGTTTTTCAGCAGAAATAAACATGTTTCTGCAAGTTTGGTCAACCCCATGTAAGTTATGGGTCAGTAACAGCTCACTTTTCAAAACGTGTTTTTCAGCCCGAAATAAACACGTTTTTTCAGACTTCAGAATCTCCATGTAACTGCAAGGCTCAGAAGAGCCCACACACTCAGGTCTTAACCCCAGTGTGCTGAAAGTGTCAAAACATGTTTTTCAGCAGAAATAAACGTTTCTGCAAGTTTGGTCAACCCCATGTAAGTTATGGGGTAGTAACAGCACACTTTTCAAAACGTGTTTTTCAGCCCGAAATAAACGCGTTTTTTCAGACAGCTGTATCCCTATGTAACTGCAAGGCTCAGAAGAGCCCACACACTCAGGTCTTAACCCCAGTGTGCTGAAAGTGTCAAAACATGTTTTTCAGCAGAAATAAACATGTTTCTGCAAGTTTGGTCAACCCCATGTAAGTTATGGGGCAGTAACAGCTCACTTTTCAAAACGTGTTTTTCAGCCCGAAATAAACGCGTTTTTTCAGACAGCTGTATCCCTATGTAACTGCAAGGCTCAGAAGAGCCCACACACTCAGGTCTTAACCCCAGTGTGCTGACAGTGTCAAAACATGTTTTTCAGCAGAAATAAACATGTTTCTGCAAGTTTGGTCAACCCCATGTAAGTTATGGGGTAGTAACAGCACACGTTTCAAAACGTGTTTTTCAGCCCGAAATAAACGCGTTTTTTCAGACAGCTGTATCCCTATGTAACTGCAAGGCTCAGAAGAGCCCACACACTCAGGTCTTAACCCCAGTGTGCTGAAAGTGTCAAAACATGTTTTTCAGCAGAAATAAACATGTTTCTGCAAGTTTGGTCAACCCCATGTAAGTTATGGGGCAGTAACAGCTCACTTTTCAAAACGTGTTTTTCAGCCCGAAATAAACGCGTTTTTTCAGACAGCTGTATCCCTATGTAACTGCAAGGCTCAGAAGAGCACACACACTCAGGTCTTAACCCCAGTGTGCTGACAGTGTCAAAACATGTTTTTCAGCAGAAATAAACATGTTTCTGCAAGTTTGGTCAACCCCATGTAAGTTATGGGGTAGTAACAGCACACTTTTCAAAACGTGTTTTTCAGCCCGAAATAAACGCGTTTTTTCAGACAGCTGTATCCCTATGTAACTGCAAGGCTCAGAAGAGCCCACACACTCAGGTCTTAACCCCAGTGTGCTGAAAGTGTCAAAACATGTTTTTCAGCAGAAATAAACATGTTTCTGCAAGTTTGGTCAACCCCATGTAAGTTATGGGGCAGTAACAGCTCACTTTTCAAAACGTGTTTTTCAGCCCGAAATAAACACGTTTTTTCAGACAGCTGTATCCCTATGTAACTGCAAGGCTCAGAAGAGCCCACAAACTCAGGTCTTAACCCCAGTGTGCTGACAGTGTCAAAACATGTTTTTCAGCAGAAATAAACATGTTTCTGCAAGTTTGGTCAACCCCATGTAACTTATGGGGCAGTAACAGCTCACTTTTCAAAACGTGTTTTTCAGCCCGAAATAAACGCGTTTTTTCAGACAGCTGTATCCCTATGTAACTGCAAGGCTCAGAAGAGCCCACACACTCAGGTCTTAACCCCAGTGTGCTGACAGTGTCAAAACATGTTTTTCAGAAGAAATAAACATGTTTCTGCAAGTTTGGTCAACCCCATGTAAGTTATGGGGCAGTAACAGCACACTTTTCAAAACGTGTTTTTCAGCCCGAGATAAACACGTTTTTTCTGACAGCTGTATCCCTATGTAACTGCAAGGCTCAGAAGAGCCCACACACTCAGGTCTTAACCCCAGTGTGCTGAAAGTGTCAAAACATGTTTTTCAGCAGAAATAAACATGTTTCTGCAAGTTTGGTCAACCCCATGTAAGTTATGGGTCAGTAACAGCTCACTTTTCAAAACGTGTTTTTCAGCCCGAAATAAACACGTTTTTTCAGACTTCAGAATCTCCATGTAACTGCAAGGCTCAGAAGAGCCCACACACTCAGGTCTTAACCCCAGTGTGCTGAAAGTGTCAAAACATGTTTTTCAGCAGAAATAAACATGTTTCTGCAAGTTTGGTCAACCCCATGTAAGTTATGGGGTAGTAACAGCACACTTTTCAAAACGTGTTTTTCAGCCCGAAATAAACGCGTTTTTTCAGACAGCTGTATCCCTATGTAACTGCAAGGCTCAGAAGAGCCCACAAACTCAGGTCTTAACCCCAGTGTGCTGAAAGTGTCAAAACATGTTTTTCAGCAGAAATAAACATGTTTCTGCAAGTTTGGTCAACCCCATGTAAGTTATGGGTCAGTAACAGCTCACTTTTCAAAACGTGTTTTTCAGCCCGAAATAAACGCGTTTTTTCAGACAGCTGTATCCCTATGTAACTGCAAGGCTCAGAAGAGCCCACACACTCAGGTCTTAACCCCAGTGTGCTGAAAGTGTCAAAACATGTTTTTTCAGCAGAAATAAACATGTTTCTGCAAGTTTGGTCAACCCCATGTATCTTATGGGGCAGTAACAGGTCACTTTTCAAAACGTGTTTTTCAGCCCGAAATAAACACGTTTTTTCAGACAGCTGTATCCCTATGTAACTGCAAGGCTCAGAAGAGCCCACACACTCAGGTCTTAACACCAGTGTGCTGAAAGTGTCAAAACATGTTTTTCAGCAGAAATAAACATGTTTCTGCAAGTTTGGTCAACCCCATGTAAGTTATGGGTCAGTAACAGCTCACTTTTCAAAACGTGTTTTTCAGCCCGAAATAAACACGTTTTTTCAGACAGCTGTATCCCTATGTAACTGCAAGGCTCAGAAGAGCCCACACACTCAGGTCTTAACCCCAGTGTGCTGAAAGTGTCAAAACATGTTTTTCAGCAGAAATAAACATGTTTCTGCAAGTTTGGTCAACCCCATGTAAGTTATGGGGCAGTAACAGCTCACTTTTCAAAACGTGTTTTTCAGCCCGAAATAAACGCGTTTTTTCAGACAGCTGTATCCCTATGTAACTGCAAGGCTCAGAAGAGCCCACACACTCAGGTCTTAACCCCAGTGTGCTGAAAGTGTCAAAACATGTTTTTCAGCAGAAATAAACATGTTTCTGCAAGTTTGGTCAACCCCATGTAAGTTATGGGGTAGTAACAGCACACTTTTCAAAACGTGTTTTTCAGCCCGAAATAAACGCGTTTTTTCAGACAGCTGTATCCCTATGTAACTGAAAGGCTCAGAAGAGCCCACACACTCAGGTCTTAACCCCACTGTGCAGAAAGTGTCAAAACATGTTTTTCAGCAGAAATAAACATGTTTCTGCAAGTTTGGTCAACCCCATGTAAGTTATGGGGTAGTAACAACACACTTTTCAAAACGTGTTTTTCAGCCCGAAATAAACGCGTTTTTTCAGACAGCTGTATCCCTATGTAACTGCAAGGCTCAGAAGAGCCCACACACTCAGGTCTTAACCCCAGTGTGCTGACAGTGTCAAAACATGTTTTTCAGCAGAAATAAACATGTTTCTGCTAGTTTGGTCAACCCCATGTAAGTTATGGGGTAGTAACAGCACACTTTTCAAAACGTGTTTTTCAGCCCGAAATAAACGCGTTTTTTCAGACAGCTGTATCCCTATGTAACTGCAAGGCTCAGAAGAGCCCACACACTCAGGTCTTAACCCCAGTGTGCTGAAAGTGTCAAAACATGTTTTTCAGAAGAAATAAACATGTTTCTGCAAGTTTGGTCAACCCCATGTAAGTTATGGGGCAGTAACAGCTCACTTTTCAAAACGTGTTTTTCAGCCCGAAATAAACGCGCTTTTTCAGACAGCTGTATCCCTATGTAACTGCAAGGCTCAGAAGAGCCCACACACTCAGGTCTTAACCCCAGTGTGCTGAAAGTGTCAAAACATGTTTTTCAGCAGAAATAAACATGTTTCTGCAAGTTTGGTCAACCCCATGTAAGTTATGGGGTAGTAACAGCACACTTTTCAAAACGTGTTTTTCAGCCCGAAATAAACGCGTTTTTTCAGACAGCTGTATCCCTATGTAACTGCAAGGCTCAGAAGAGCCCACACACTCAGGTCTTAACCCCAGTGTGCTGACAGTGTCAAAACATGTTTTTCAGCAGAAATAAACATGTTTCTGCAAGTTTGGTCAACCCCATGTAACTTATGGGGCAGTAACAGCTCACTTTTCAAAACGTGTTTTTCAGCCCGAAATAAACGCGTTTTTTCAGACAGCTGTATCCCTATGTAACTGCAAGGCTCAGAAGAGCCCACACACTCAGGTCTTAACCCCAGTGTGCTGACAGTGTCAAAACATGTTTTTCAGAAGAAATAAACATGTTTCTGCAAGTTTGGTCAACCCCATGTAAGTTATGGGGCAGTAACAGCACACTTTTCAAAACGTGTTTTTCAGCCCGAGATAAACACGTTTTTTCAGACAGCTGTATCCCTATGTAACTGCAAGGCTCAGAAGAGCCCACACACTCAGGTCTTAACCCCAGTGTGCTGAAAGTGTCAAAACATGTTTTTCAGCAGAAATAAACATGTTTCTGCAAGTTTGGTCAACCCCATGTAAGTTATGGGTCAGTAACAGCTCACTTTTCAAAACGTGTTTTTCAGCCCGAAATAAACACGTTTTTTCAGACTTCAGAATCTCCATGTAACTGCAAGGCTCAGAAGAGCCCACACACTCAGGTCTTAACCCCAGTGTGCTGAAAGTGTCAAAACATGTTTTTCAGCAGAAATAAACATGTTTCTGCAAGTTTGGTCAACCCCATGTAAGTTATGGGGTAGTAACAGCACACTTTTCAAAACGTGTTTTTCAGCCCGAAATAAACGCGTTTTTTCAGACAGCTGTATCCCTATGTAACTGCAAGGCTCAGAAGAGCCCACACACTCAGGTCTTAACCCCAGTGTGCTGAAAGTGTCAAAACATGTTTTTCAGCAGAAATAAACATGTTTCTGCAAGTTTGGTCAACCCCATGTAAGTTATGGGGCAGTAACAGCTCACTTTTCAAAACGTGTTTTTCAGCCCGAAATAAACGCGTTTTTTCAGACAGCTGTATCCCTATGTAACTGCAAGGCTCAGAAGAGCCCACACACTCAGGTCTTAACCCCAGTGTGCTGACAGTGTCAAAACATGTTTTTCAGCAGAAATAAACATGTTTCTGCAAGTTTGGTCAACCCCATGTAAGTTATGGGGTAGTAACAGCACACTTTTCAAAACGTGTTTTTCAGCCCGAAATAAACGCGTTTTTTCAGACAGCTGTATCCCTATGTAACTGCAAGGCTCAGAAGAGCCCACACACTCAGGTCTTAACCCCAGTGTGCTGAAAGTGTCAAAACATGTTTTTCAGCAGAAATAAACATGTTTCTGCAAGTTTGGTCAACCCCATGTAAGTTATGGGTCAGTAACAGCTCACTTTTCAAAACGTGTTTTTCAGCCCGAAATAAACACGTTTTTTCAGACTTCAGAATCTCCATGTAACTGCAAGGCTCAGAAGAGCCCACACACTCAGGTCTTAACCCCAGTGTGCTGAAAGTGTCAAAACATGTTTTTCAGCAGAAATAAACATGTTTCTGCAAGTTTGGTCAACCCCATGTAAGTTATGGGGTAGTAACAGCACACTTTTCAAAACGTGTTTTTCAGCCCGAAATAAACGCGTTTTTTCAGACAGCTGTATCCCTATGTAACTGCAAGGCTCAGAAGAGCCCACAAACTCAGGTCTTAACCCCAGTGTGCTGAAAGTGTCAAAACATGTTTTTCAGCAGAAATAAACATGTTTCTGCAAGTTTGGTCAACCCCATGTAAGTTATGGGTCAGTAACAGCTCACTTTTCAAAACGTGTTTTTCAGCCCGAAATAAACGCGTTTTTTCAGACAGCTGTATCCCTATGTAACTGCAAGGCTCAGAAGAGCCCACACACTCAGGTCTTAACACCAGTGTGCTGAAAGTGTCAAAACATGTTTTTTCAGCAGAAATAAACATGTTTCTGCAAGTTTGGTCAACCCCATGTATCTTATGGGGCAGTAACAGGTCACTTTTCAAAACGTGTTTTTCAGCCTGAAATAAACACGTTTTTTCAGACAGCTGTATCCCTATGTAACTGCAAGGCTCAGAAGAGCCCACACACTCAGGTCTTAACACCAGTGTGCTGAAAGTGTCAAAACATGTTTTTCAGCAGAAATAAACATGTTTCTGCAAGTTTGGTCAACCCCATGTAAGTTATGGGTCAGTAACAGCTCACTTTTCAAAACGTGTTTTTCAGCCCGAAATAAACACGTTTTTTCAGACAGCTGTATCCCTATGTAACTGCAAGGCTCAGAAGAGCCCACACACTCAGGTCTTAACCCCAGTGTGCTGAAAGTGTCAAAACATGTTTTTCAGCAGAAATAAACATGTTTCTGCAAGTTTGGTCAACCCCATGTAAGTTATGGGGCAGTAACAGCTCACTTTTCAAAACGTGTTTTTCAGCCCGAAATAAACGCGTTTTTTTCAGACAGCTGTATCCCTATGTAACTGCAAGGCTCAGAAGAGCCCACACACTCAGGTCTTAACCCCAGTGTGCTGAAAGTGTCAAAACATGTTTTTCAGCAGAAATAAACATGTTTCTGCAAGTTTGGTCAACCCCATGTAAGTTATGGGGTAGTAACAGCACACTTTTCAAAACGTGTTTTTCAGCCCGAAATAAACGCGTTTTTCAGACAGCTGTATCCCTATGTAACTGAAAGGCTCAGAAGAGCCCACACACTCAGGTCTTAACCCCACTGTGCAGAAAGTGTCAAAACATGTTTTTCAGCAGAAATAAACATGTTTCTGCAAGTTTGGTCAACCCCATGTAAGTTATGGGGTAGTAACAACACACTTTTCAAAACGTGTTTTTCAGCCCGAAATAAACGCGTTTTTTCAGACAGCTGTATCCCTATGTAACTGCAAGGCTCAGAAGAGCCCACACACTCAGGTCTTAACCCCAGTGTGCTGACAGTGTCAAAACATGTTTTTCAGCAGAAATAAACATGTTTCTGCTAGTTTGGTCAACCCCATGTAAGTTATGGGGTAGTAACAGCACACTTTTCAAAACGTGTTTTTCAGCCCGAAATAAACGCGTTTTTTCAGACAGCTGTATCCCTATGTAACTGCAAGGCTCAGAAGAGCCCACACACTCAGGTCTTAACCCCAGTGTGCTGAAAGTGTCAAAACATGTTTTTCAGCAGAAATAAACATGTTTCTGCAAGTTTGGTCAACCCCATGTAACTTATGGGGCAGTAACAGCTCACTTTTCAAAACGTGTTTTTCAGCCCGAAATAAACGCGTTTTTTCAGACAGCTGTATCCCTATGTAACTGCAAGGCTCAGAAGAGCCCACACACTCAGGTCTTAACCCCAGTGTGCTGACAGTGTCAAAACATGTTTTTCAGAAGAAATAAACATGTTTCTGCAAGTTTGGTCAACCCCATGTAAGTTATGGGGCAGTAACAGCACACTTTTCAAAACGTGTTTTTCAGCCCGAGATAAACACGTTTTTTCAGACAGCTGTATCCCTATGTAACTGCAAGGCTCAGAAGAGCCCACACACTCAGGTCTTAACCCCAGTGTGCTGAAAGTGTCAAAACATGTTTTTCAGCAGAAATAAACATGTTTCTGCAAGTTTGGTCAACCCCATGTAAGTTATGGGTCAGTAACAGCTCACTTTTCAAAACGTGTTTTTCAGCCCGAAATAAACGCGTTTTTTCAGACAGCTGTATCCCTCTGTAACTGCAAGGCTCAGAAGAGCCCACACACTCAGGTCTTAACCCCACTGTGCAGAAAGTGTCAAAACATGTTTTTCAGCAGAAATAAACATGTTTCTGCAAGTTTGGTCAACCCCATGTAACTTATGGGGCATTAACAGCTCACTTTTCAAAACGTGTTTTTCAGCCCGAAATAAACACGTTTTTTCAGACAGCTGTATCCCTATGTAACTGCAAGGCTCAGAAGAGCCCACACACTCAGGTCTTAACCCCAGTGTGCTGAAAGTGTCAAAACATGTTTTTCAGCAGAAATAAACATGTTTCTGCAAGTTTGGTCAACCCCATGTAACTTATGGGGCATTAACAGCTCACTTTTCAAAACGTGTTTTTCAGCCCGAAATAAACGCGTTTTTTCAGACAGCTGTATCCCTATGTAACTGCAAGGCTCAGAAGAGCCCACACACTCAGGTCTTAACACCAGTGTGCTGAAAGTGTCAAAACATGTTTTTCAGCAGAAATAAACATGTTTCTGCAAGTTTGGTCAACCCCATGTAAGTTATGGGTCAGTAACAGCTCACTTTTCAAAACGTGTTTTTCAGCCCGAAATAAACGCGTTTTTTCAGACAGCTGTATCCCTATGTAACTGCAAGGCTCAGAAGAGCCCACAAACTCAGGTCTTAACCCCAGTGTGCTGAAAGTGTCAAAACATGTTTTTCAGCAGAAATAAACATGTTTCTGCAAGTTTGGTCAACCCCATGTAACTTATGGGGCAGTAACAGCTCACTTTTCAAAACGTGTTTTTCAGCCCGAAATAAACGCGTTTTTTCAGACAGCTGTATCCCTATGTAACTGCAAGGCTCAGTAGAGCCCACACACTCAGGTCTTAACCCCAGTGTGCTGAAAGTGTCAAAACATGTTTTTCAGCAGAAATAAACATGTTTCTGCAAGTTTGGTCAACCCCATGTAAGTTATGGGTCAGTAACAGCTCACTTTTCAAAACGTGTTTTTCAGCCCGAAATAAACGCGTTTTTTCAGACAGCTGTATCCCTATGTAACTGCAAGGCTCAGAAGAGCCCACACACTCAGGTCTTAACCCCAGTGTGCTGAAAGTGTCAAACATGTTTTTCAGCCGAAATAAACATGTTTCTGCAAGTTTGGTCAACCCCATGTAAGTTATGGGGTAGTACAAGCACACTTTTCAAAACGTGTTTTTCAGCCCGAAATAAACGCGTTTTTTCAGACAGCTGTATCCCTATGTAACTGCAAGGCTCAGAAGAGCCCACACACTCAGGTCTTAACCCCAGTGTGCTGAAGTGTCAAAACATGTTTTTCAGCAGAAATAAACATGTTTCTGCAAGTTTGGTCAACCCCATGTAACTTATGGGTCAGTAACAGCTCACTTTTCAAAACGTGTTTTTCAGCCCGAAATAAACGCGTTTTTTCAGACAGCTGTATCCCTATGTAACTGCAAGGCTCAGAAGAGCCCACACACTCAGGTCTTAACCCCAGTGTGCTGAAAGTGTCAAAACATGTTTTTCAGCCGAAATAAACATGTTTCTGCAAGTTTGGGTCAACCCCATGTAAGTTATGGGGTAGTAACAGCACACTTTTCAAAACGTGTTTTTCAGCCCGAAATAAACGCGTTTTTTCAGACAGCTGTATCCCTATGTAACTGCAAGGCTCAGAAGAGCCCACACACTCAGGTCTTAACCCCAGTGTGCTGAAAGTGTCAAAACATGTTTTTCAGCAGAAATAAACATGTTTCTGCAAGTTTGGTCAACCCCATGTAACTTATGGGGCAGTAACAGCTCACTTTCAAAAACGTGTTTTTCAGCCCGAAATAAACGCGTTTTTTCAGACAGCTGTATCCCTATGTAACTGCAAGGCTCAGAAGAGCCCACAAACTCAGGTCTTAACCCCAGTGTGCTGAAAGTGTCAAAACATGTTTTTCAGCAGAAATAAACATGTTTCTGCAAGTTTGGTCAACCCCATGTAAGTTATGGGTCAGTAACAGCTCACTTTTCAAAACGTGTTTTTCAGCCCGAAATAAACGCGTTTTTTCAGACAGCTGTATCCCTATGTAACTGCAAGGCTCAGAAGAGCCCACACACTCAGGTCTTAACCCCAGTGTGCTGAAAGTGTCCAAAACATGTTTTTCAGCAGAATTAAACATGTTTCTGCAAGTTTGGTCAACCCCATGTAAGTTATGGGGTAGTAACAGCACACTTTTCAAAACGTGTTTTTCAGCCCGAAATAAACGCGTTTTTTCAGACAGCTGTATCCCTATGTAACTGCAAGGCTCAGAAGAGCCCACAAACTCAGGTCTTAACACCAGTGTGCTGAAAGTGTCAAAACATGTTTTTCAGCAGAAATAAACATGTTTCTGCAAGTTTGGTCAACCCCATGTAAGTTATGGGTCAGTAACAGCTCACTTTTCAAAACGTGTTTTTCAGCCCGAAATAAACACGTTTTTTTCAGACAGCTGTATCCCTATGTAACTGCAAGGCTCAGAAGAGCCCACACACTCAGGTCTTAACACCAGTGTGCTGAAAGTGTCAAAACATGTTTTTCAGCAGAAATAAACATGTTTCTGCAAGTTTGGTCAACCCCATGTAAGTTATGGGGCAGTAACAGGTCACTTTTCAAAACGTGTTTTTCAGCCTGAAATAAACACGTTTTTTCAGACAGCTGTATCCCTATGTAACTGCAAGGCTCAGAAGAGCCCACACACTCAGGTCTTAACACCAGTGTGCTGAAAGTGTCAAAACATGTTTTTCAGCAGAAATAAACATGTTTCTGCAAGTTTGGTCAACCCCATGTAAGTTATGGGGTCAGTAACAGCTCACTTTTCAAAACGTGTTTTTCAGCCCGAAATAAACGCGTTTTTTCAGACAGCTGTATCCCTATGTAACTGCAAGGCTCAGAAGAGCCCACACACTCAGGTCTTAACCCCAGTGTGCTGAAAGTGTCAAAACATGTTTTTCAGCAGAAATAAACATGTTTCTGCAAGTTTGGTCAACCCCATGTAAGTTATGGGGCAGTAACAGCTCACTTTTCAAAACGTGTTTTTCAGCCCGAAATAAACGCGTTTTTTCAGACAGCTGTATCCCTATGTAACTGCAAGGCTCAGAAGAGCCC